>NC_134791.1:61798269-61803269 GCF_046742065.1 Oratosquilla oratoria
TGTTCGTTTGTACCCTGCTTACGTAGCGAGTTTAGTATTGCTATTTGTTCCACCGAGTCAAAGGCCTTCTCGTAATCTACAAAAGCTAAACACAGAGGTATATTGTATTCTGTCGTTTTCTCGATTAGTTGATTTATCGCCTGCAAATGGTCTAGGGTCGAATATCCGCTTCTAAAGCCTGCCTGTTCTCTCGGTTGATTTCCATCTAAAACTTGACTTAGTCTGTTTGTAAGGATCTTGGAGAATACTTTATATACATTTGATAGCAAGCTAATCGGTCGATAGTTACTAAGATCCTTCTGGTCTCCTTTTTTATGAAGCAAAATCACTATAGCATTGCATCACGCATCAAGAACGCTTTCTTGTCGTAAGCACTGGGTGTACAACTCAGCTAATTTAATATGAACTAATTTACCTGCGTCTTTCAACAGATCTATCGATATACCATCTTCCTCAGGTGCTTTTCCTCGTTTCATAGTTTTTAGAGCAAATTCTACTTCTTCCTTTGTAATCTCTGGTACACTACTAACGTCTACACATGAATTTACTGATTCAACTACGGTCTTCGACGAGTAAAGCTCTTGGTAAAATTCTTCTACTCTTTTTACCATATTGTCTCTAAACTTAATTATTTCTCCATTTCTATCTTTCAAACATATCATTTGTTGTTTTCCTAAGTACACGTTGGTAATAGGCGACTTCAATGGTAAAGTAGGGAAGAAGATGGGCGATGAGACATGCATTGGTAAGTTTGGAGTAGGTGAAAGAAATGACAGAGGCGAGATGTTAGTAAATTTTGCAGAGAATTACAACATAAGGATAATGAACACTTTCTTCCAAAAGTGTGTAGGTCATAAATGGACGTGGAGAAGTCCAAATAGAACAACAAAGAACGAAATAGACTTCATATTAGGAGATGAGAGCAAAAGCGTTAACAATGTTACGGTGATGAATAAAGTCAACATAGGTAGTGACCATAGAATGGTAGGTTGCACAGCTAAATTTGATTTCAGAGCCGAGAGAAATAAACTAATTTTAAGAAAGAAAATAAGCCTTGCAAAGGTTAAGGATCATAAGAAGAAATTTCAGTTAGAAATTAAAAATAGATTCGAAGCTCTAAGAACTAATGAGGACACCGTGGAAGATATGAATTTGAATTTAGTGAATATCATTAGAGAATCGGCAGAGAAAGTAGGAAGTACAAAAAAACATTAGAGAAAACAAATACTCCCAAGCTACAAATGACCTAATTAAAAGAAGGGCCATGCAGATTAAAAGCAGAAGAGTCGAAATAGAAAGAGTAGAACTAAACAAGCTTATCAACAAAAGGCAAAGATTAGAGAAAAGAAAGAAACATGGATGAAATAGAGGAAACTATTCTGAAGGGTAAAAGTATATATATATATATATATATATATATATATATATATATATATATAATATATATATATATATATATATATATATATATATATATATATATATATATATATATATATATATATATATGACATCTCCTCTTCTATATATTCTTTGTTGCATATCCTCAATGCTCTCAGATAGAAATCAATTATCACTCCTGTTTTTATGCGTGTGCTGTGATGGGATAAGTAGTGTATGAAGTCATCTTTGTTCGTGGGTTTTCTGTATACTGAAAACTTTACATCCGTTTCACCCCGATGGATAACAGTGTCGGGGTGAAACGGATGTAAAGTTTTCAGTATACAGAAAACCCACCAACAAAGATGACTTCATACACTACTTATCCCATCACAGCACACGCACAAAAACAGGAGTGATAATTGGTTTCTATCTGAGAGCACTGAGGATAGCATCAAAGAATATATAGAAGAGATGTCCTACATATTTAATGTCTTCCGCAAACATATATATATATATATATATATATATATATATATATATATATATATATATATATATAGATATATATATATATATATATATATATATATATAAAATTTAATAAACTTTCAGGAGAGTATGGTATGGGTTACTGCTATGGGACAGTCAAAACACACAAACCTGGTAATAAACTCCGTCCCATAATCTCACAAATCCCTGCACCTACGTACAAACTCGCCAAGAAACTGTGCTCCATTCTAACTCCCTACACTCCCGCCACCTATAGTCTACAATCTACATCTGATTTCCTAGACATTATTAAGGCAAACTCTGCTAAAGGTAGAATCGCTTCTCTTGATGTGGAGGGGTTATACACTAATATTTCCGTAGATCGAACAATTGATTACATCATCAACAAAGTGTACCACGATAACACTACACCTATACTAGACATTCCAGAACTTACACTACGTAAACTGCTTGAATGCTGTACAAAAGAAGTCCCGTTCACTTGCCCCCGTGGAAACAAATATTGCCAAATTGATGGAGTTGCAATGGGATCCCCCCTTGGAGTATTAATGGCAAACTTCTTCATGGGCTGCGTAGAAGAAGAAGTATTCAGTAAAACAGAAAAGCCAGATATTTACTGTAGATACATTGATGATGTCTTAATTAAAACCAATAACAGCAATGAAGCTGAAAAACTCCGCCACCTATTACAAGAGACATCTGAACTCACTTTCACTATGGAAGATAGCATTGACGGAGCTTTACCCTTCCTCGACCTCTTAGTGAAACAAAATGAGAATTCATTTAATACAACAGTGTACACAAAACCCACTAACCCTGGACACTGCCTTAATGGATCCAGTGAGTGCCCACAAAGATATAAGGACTCTACCATCAGTGCCTATATTCGAAGAGCACTAACTCACTGCAGCACATGGACACAAGTGCATGATGAAATCGAACGTTCCACTCAAGTTCTGATCAATAACGGCTTCAATGAAAAAGAGATACATTTTCAAACAAAGAAAATAATGGACGGCTGGCATAACAACAACAATGATAAACAAAACAAAGAGAAAATCAACATATATTATAAATCCACTTTTTCGTCAGCTTATAAAGAAGATGAACGCCTTATGAAACAAATTATAAAAAGAAACATTAAACCAGTCAATCCAGAAAAAATACTAAATCTAGTGATTTATTATAAAACTAAGAAAACTAGTCACCTTCTTATTAGAAACAGCCCCCTACAAGAGAGAAAGGAACTTCAGAAATCACATGTCATCTATAGGTTCACATGTACACGAGGGAACTGTGAAGCCCTCCCATCCACCTATTTTGGCATGACGACAATGAGGTTATCCCGTCGCCTCTCATACCACCTGACATCTGGAGCCCCTAAAAATCACTTAAGAGAAGCCCACGGCATAACACTAGCAAGAGAGACACTAGAGAAAAACACTGAGATTTTGGATTTATGTACTGACGATAGACGCCTCCCAATTTTAGAAGCGTTGTATATTAAAGAGTTGAGCCCAAACCTAAATGTACAAGCAGAAGACCTTAAAGCTCTTCCAAGCATGAGACAAACCGTTACAAATAAAAACATGAGACATAACACCACAAACGCCAATACGAGACAAAACGCCACTCGTCCAACTACGAGACAAAACGCCACATTCCGCCACAACACAAACCCGGAGGCTCCCTAGCGCACGTGACATTTCGTCCCTGCCCGTAATACCAGGTGACCTCCCCCAGTGATTAGCAAGTATATGAACTCTAGTATAAAACTTAGATCTTTACTAGAATCTTCGGATTAATTCTTATCCCTATAACTACTGAAGAAGGGTCTTGAACCCGAAATCGCGATCTAGCTAATATGACTACATACAGCCAAGTCATAAATTTCCTTCCTGAGGAAAACAAATCCTTAATAAGGTATATGGAAAATACCATTAAGAAAATTATTAATGCACAACTAGCCATCACTTTTAATGAAACATGCATTAGAGAAAAACTCCTGCCCAAATACACTGACAACATATATATATGTGTATATGTATATATATACATATATATACAGATATACATATATATATACATATATATATGTATATATATATATATATATATATATATATATATATATATATATATATATATATATTGAAATGTGTAAGACAGATGAGTGGATGGGTGGTGAAATAAACACAGGGAACCGTTAGGAATTTATTCTGACGTTTCGTCCTTACCAGAACTATATGTATATATATTATCTATGTATATATATATATATTTATATACATACATGTATATGTATATATATATATATATATATATACATACATACATATATATATACGTATATATATTATCTATCTGTCTATCTATCTATCTATCTATCTATCTATCTATCTATCTATCTATCTATACACACACACACACACACACACACACACACACACACACACACACACACACACACACACACACACACACACACATATATATATATATATATATATATATATGTCTATATATATGTATATATACATATATGTATTTTGTATGTTTAGAATAGGGAATATTAATGTTGTAGTTTTGGTATTATTTTATTGAGAATATTTGAAGTAAGTAATTCTCCACTTTTTTTTTATCAGTATCATTTTTCCATATGACTTAAAACACATTAGATCAGCGGCTGTTTCGTCGATCCCTCCCATCATGCGGTGACAGAGTTTACGATTCTAGCTTCCGTCTGACGCCGTTGGTCGATTTTATTCAGCTGAGGGCGGCCTCGACCAGAAATCTCTTGAAGAAGCTGGCGTAGTTCCTCGCGTTCCTCACTGGTCCGGGTTCTCAACAGCGGGATCCAGCAGCCGATGGCATATGGTAGATACATCGACGACATCTTCGTGAGAACCCGGACCAGTGAGGAACGCGAGGAACTACGCCAGCTTCTTCAAGAGATTTCTGGACTTCGGTTCACGACAGAGGAAGCCGAAAATGGTACCCTGCCTTTCCTGGACGTCCTCCTCACGCAAGAAGGTGACCGTATGAAGACCGAGGTATATGTCAAGCCTACCAATCCCGGACTATGCCTGAGTGGTGAAAGTGAATGC
>NC_134791.1:61808269-61813269 GCF_046742065.1 Oratosquilla oratoria
TTTTTTTTTTTTTTTATAAAATAAGAGAATTCTTTCAAAAAGCTGGCTGGGAAAGAATACACAAGGAGGAAACAACAGTAGAAGAGAGATGGAATATTTTGACAAAAATTTATGAAGGAGTGGATATGTATGTTCCAAGACAAAAACAAGAAAAATATCATGTAAAGTGTTGGTAGAACAAAAGATGTAGGGAGTTAAAAGACAAAAGGGATAAAGCTTGGATAAAATGAAAAAAAAAAGACAAAAGACCTGAAAAATGGAAAATATATACTAGTTATAGAAATGAATATGTACAAGTTTCCAGAGAAGAAAAGAGAAAATACGAAAAAGATGTCATAGAAAAATGTAAAGATCAACCAAAACTATTATACAGATTTGTAAACAACAAACTGAAAAACAAACAAGAATTAGAGAAACTACAGCAAGGAGGAGTTGAATACACAGAGGAAATAGAAATGACAGAAATTATGAACAAACATTTTAAATCGGCGTTTACAAGGGAAAACATACAACCTAGAGATATCGAATGGGAGGAGAAAGTCTCCCCTATGAAAGAGATAGAAGTATCAAGGAATGAAATAATGAAACACTTGAGTAATCTCGATGTCAGAAAATCGTATGGACCAGATGAAATGGCAAACTGGATTTTGAGAGAATGCAGGAATAAACTAACAGACAAATACATAGCCTAATAAACAGTTCATTGTAAGAAGGAAAAGTTCCAAAAGATTGGAAAAGAGCAAATATAGTACCAATATATAAAGGGGGAAACAAAGAAGACCCTACTAACTATAGACCGGTCTCTCTAACAAGTACGATAGCAAAAATTTGTGAAAGAATTATCAAAAGTAGATGGGTAAGGCATTTGGAAAAAACAACATACTAAATCCAAGGCAATTTGGATTCAGACAAGGATGATCATGCGTCACAAACTTAATGTGTTTTTATTCGAGGCTAATAGATGTAATACAAAAAAGAGATGGATGGGCTGATTGTGCATTTCTAGACCTGAAAAAAGCTTTTGATAAGGTGCCACATAAGAAGTTGCTTAAGAAATTAGAAACTGCATGAGGAATACAGGACAAACTGCTGAAGTGGATGGAAGACTTCTTGCATGAAAGAAAAATGAGTGGTGATAAGAGACACTCTAATTGGGATGAAGTAATAAATGGTGTTCCACAAGGAACAGTTCTGGCCCCAATAATGTTTGCAATATATTAATGATATGGATAAAGGAATTGAAAATTATATGAGCTTCTTTGCGGATGATGCAAAATTGTTGAAAAAAGTGAACACTGAAGAAGATTGTGAGGCGCTACAGAGTGATCTCAATAAAGTTTGGGAATGGAGTAGGAGGTGGGAGATGGAATTCGATATTAAGAAGTGTAGTATAATGGAATTTGGAAAAAGTAAAAACAGAATAACAGGATCATATAAATTGGGAGAAGAAGAAATAAAAAAGTAGAAAATGAGAAGGACCTGGGAGTCATTATTATGAATTAAATGTCCCCTGAGAAACATATAAACAAAATTTTTGGAGAACCTTATAATTTAATAGGAACAACCAAAGTGGCATTTACATACCTGGATGAAGAAATGGTGAAGAAAATACTAGTCACTTTGATAAGACCAAGATTGGAATATGCAGCGACGACGTGGTCACCAAATACAAAAAAGTATAACAAAACTTGAAAGAATACAAAGAGCAATTACAAAATTGGCACCAACACTCTCAGAACTATCATATGAAGAGAGACTAGCAAAACTTGAGCTACAGACATTAGAGCAAAGAAGAGAGAGAGGAGATTTGATAACTACTTATAGAATCATGAAAGGCATAGAAACTATTGATAGAGAGGATCTAATAAAATGGGATAGTGAAAATACAAGAGGACACGGAAAGAAAATTAAGAAAGACAGTTACAGAAGGGATCTGAAAAAGAACAGCTTTTCCCACTGAGTAATAGACATTTGGAACAAGTTAGATGAGAAAGTGGTGTGTGCAAAAACAATACACGAATTTAAAAACAGTCTAGATAAAATGAGATATGAAGACGGGACATCACGAGCATAGCTCCCCTTCCCGTACAATACAACTAGGTAAATACAACTAGGTAAATACACATACACACACACATACACAAACACAAACATACGATCCGAGTTCAACTCCTGCCCAGAGCTGAAATTTTCCGCATCACTTCACTGGAAACCAGCACCTTAAGCATCATAGATAAATATAAATATGTATGGATATGTGTATCTATTTACACACACACACACACACACACACACACACACACACACACACACACACACACACACACACACACACACACACACACACACACACACACACACACACACACACACACACACACACACACACACACATACACACACACACCCTTTCACCGAATGGACGGCGAGAACTGGTGTTCCAAGAAAAAGGAAAAACTACGTGGATCTCAACATCCAGAGAAGTGCCTTTTGTATTTATAAGGAAGGGGAGTGCTCGTGGAATAGTGGGGAAGTGATAGGGAAGGAGAAGGGAAGGGATATTGAGGGAAATGGAAGGATGACTTGGATCTCGATGATGGGACTAACAAAATTGTAAAGATCAGAAACATAGATAAAAGCAGTTCAATGGAAGGTGAGGATAATAATTTTCAAGGATTTAATGAGGGGGCGGCGGATACCAACCTCCCCCGACTGGCAAAACTGGAGGAAAAACTTGAACAAATGACTGAGCATTGGGAGATTAGGTTTGGCAAGATGTCAAAAATTGCCGAGAGGTTTGAAAAATTGGAAGAACTAGAGAAGGCGAACAAAAACTTAACTGATGAAATAGAAGACCTAAAAAGACAGTTAAGAGAAGTAAAAGTGGAGAATGAAGAATTAAAAAAGAACAATAGAGACAATAAAGAAACAATAGCAAATGAGGCAGAGGGGTGGAGGAAGATACAAGAAAATAGTAAAGTTGCATTTTCTGATATAATTAAACAGCAAATGAAAGAACAAACTGAAGACTCAGTTATCAAAGTGATGAGACAGAAGGAGAATATTGTAAGAGACTTAGCAGACAAAAAGAAATGTATAATTATATTAGGAATGGAAGAGAAACATAACCCAGATAGAACCACAAGAATCAAAGAGGAAAGTGAAAAAGTAAGAAACTTACTAGAATTAGTTCAGGAAGATGAACCAGAAATAATGAAACAAATCGAAGAGAAATTCAGACTTGGGAAATATAGTACAGACAAGACCAGACCAATTAAGATTAAATTCAGGTCACAAACGACGGCAGAGAATATCTTGTCCAAAACAGGGAAACTAACAACAAGTGAACAATATAAAAATGTATGGATAAAAAGGGAAATGAATAAAGAGGAAAGAGAGGAGGAAATAAGGAAAAGACATGAAGCTAAAAAAAAAAAAAAAAAAAAAAAAAAAAAAAAAAAAAAAAAAAAAAAAAAAAAAACCGAGACCAGAACGGAGACAGAAAAACAAGAATTCTACTGGAGAGTAGTGAATATGAAATTGAAGCAATGGAAAATAACAGAGAGAAACACAAATGAAACAGAGAATACAATGGAAATAACAGAAAGTTAAGAGTATCCTACACAAATATAGATGGATTAATAACAGGACTGAATGAACTGAACAAATATCTGAAAGAAAAAGATCCGGACATAATGGGAATTGTTGAGACAAAATTAAAAGGTCCACTACCACCCAACAGCATAGGACACAATGCATATAATTATTGGATTAGAAACAGAGAGAAAAAACAAGGGGGTGGAGTTATGTTCCTGACTAAGAAGGATATAAGCGTGAAGAGTGTCACATATGGGAACAATAGAGTAGAGATGATCATGATAGAAGTAGAAGATAGAGATAAGAAGAGTAGAAAGTTTGTAATAAACTACGTGCCCCCAAAAACAGCCTCGTGGGAAGAGAATGAACATAAAAGCATGTTAGAAGACACAAGAATAACACTTAACAAGATAATGGAAGATGGAGGAAGAATAGTTATGATGGGCGACTATAATTGCAAAGAAATCTGCTGGGAAGAGATGACCGTAAAGGGTGGAGAAGATTCATGGGGAAGTGTTCTACTTGAGATGATTACTGACCACACAATGACACAATGGATCCAAGAGAACACTAGGTATAGAAATGAAGAAGAACCATCGAGACTAGACCTAATAATCACATCAGAACCTGAAATAGTGGAAAAGATAGAATACCAGGCACCAATAAGTAAAAGTGACCACATATTGATAGAACTAGAACTAAATGAGAAAAAATACATGAAAAGGAATGAACAATATAGAAAAGGAAGATTGATGTATGAAAAAGCAAATTTTGATAAAATAAGAGAATTCTTTCAAAATGAAAACTGGGAAAGAATACACAAAGAAGATACAACAGTAGAAGAGAAATGGAATATTTTGACAAAAATCTATAAAAAAGGAGTAGAAAAGTATGTCCCAAGACAAAAACAAGAAAAAGAATATATAAAGTGCTGGTACAATAAAAGTTGTAGGGAGATAAAAGACAAAAGAGACAAAGCCTGGGCCAAATGGAAGAAAAACAGAAGACCAGAAAAATGGAAAATATATACTTGTTATAGAAATGAATATGTACAAGCGTGCAGAGAGGAAAAGAGAAAATATGAAAAAGATGTCATAGAAAAATGTAAAGATCAACCAAAACTATTCTACAGATTTGTAAACAACAAACTGAAAAACAAACAAGATTTGGAGAAATTAAGACAAGGAGGAGTTGAATACACAGAGGAAATTGAAATGGCGGAAATTATGAACAAACATTTTAAATCAGTGTTTACAAGGGAGAACATACAACCTGAAGAGATTGAATGGAAAGAGAAAGTCACTCCTATGAAAGAAATAGAAGTAACAAAGAATGAAATATTGAACCACTTGAGTAATCTTGATGTCAGAAAATCGCATGGACCAGATGAAATAGCAAACTGG
>NC_134791.1:61818269-61820769 GCF_046742065.1 Oratosquilla oratoria
TGAATTCTATGGCAGTAACGCGGGAAGCCTGGACAGTGAATCTCTTGGTAACTGTTTTCTTTCACTCCTGTTAAAATTATGTTTAAGAACTTGGAATCGTGTTTAGATTTTGTTTGTAAACCCTTAATTCAATTATATGTCCTTTGTTATAATTATCTAGTTATTCCTGTTAACTTTAATGAATAATGTAATAGATAAACTTTCCATTTGTTTATTTTTCTTTTTAATTTTCATGATGACGCAAAAATAAATGGCGACCTTTTACAATTTTATTCTGTGGGCAAACTTTCCCAAAGACATAGGGTCTTGGAAATCATTCATATCATCTTTGAATATCTTATGTTACAAATCAAAAGTACACGTAAAGATTTGTAACAAGATAAATATATATGCTGTTTGAGCAATGGTGGTATCGGGAAATACTAATGATTAAAATAGAATTGACTTAATTTTAAGAATATGTGGATGTAGATATTATTTCCGTTCACCTAGGAGCCAAAATGTAATCTCCTAAAGTTGAGACTCGACTGCGAAGGTTGTAACGTGAGAGAGGAACAGGAGGAAGCAGTGGAGAGGATTGGTGATGGTCCTTTATTGTAGGGGTAGTATGAACTGATGAAGGAGCAGTCTCTGTGTCGAGACTAAGAGGAATTCTTTTGATATGATCTTTGTGCAATATGGTCTCTGTAAGATCGTGCAACCTGAGTGCTTTGACTTTGTTATTTAACTCATGTCCAATGATACGATAAAGTCCAGAAAATTTAGGGGAGAGCTTCGAGGTGGGGGTGTGATTGAGGGTGTAAACAATGTCTCCTGGCTGATTTGGACATGCAAGAGGAGGTTGTACGTCTGTTACGCTTGAAATGCATGTCCACAGCTGTCAGTTAAGTAGAAGAGTTAGAGTCCTGGGGAAGGGTTGGAGTGGTTAAGCACTGAGAACTCTGTTGTATGAAGGTAACGATTTGAACAATCCTATCAATCCACGTCCAATGGGCTGAAAAAAACTGACTTAGATGCCATTATTTCTTTATTTATAAGCCTAGTCTATATTCTCATTTATCTGTCTTCGCACATTCATTTGGTTTCTTTATTTTGTGTGAGGAAGGTGTACAATTTCTCATTAGCTACCTATTCAAATCCTGTTTAGCAGTACACTCGCACATCGTCATGGCCATCTTCATCCGCGCGACCTTGGATGGCCTGTGACCCCTAGCGGGTCGCGTTCCTTTGTGATTTTTCGCCGTAACTTCGCGGCATTTTCTCCCTGGGAGGTCTTTGCCTAAAAATCTTGTTTTAGTTTTTCTATAGACCTACAATTTTTATCATAGTGTTTATGGTACTATATCTTAAACTATAGCTTACTAGTTGTGATCATATCTATTTGAAGTATATCATGGCACACAAGACATCAAGCATAACCGTTATATAACACATTCACGTGACTGTATGTATGACTTCGTGATTGGAAGCAGTGCCTTATATGTAGCGTTTTCCTGAGGGTGCGATACCTACAACGTCATGCTTCACATAGCACGAGTCATTGCCAGCACCTTCGGAAGTTGATTCTACTTCAGGAACCCCAGGTTAAGGAACGCTGGATTGGAGTCGCGTCATTTTTATGTACTTTGTGCAAAGGTTGTACAAATAATGAATAAAAAGATAATGAATCGATAGATAACTAAAAAAAAAAAATAATAAGGACAATGAAAAATAAGGAAATGAAAAATAAAAAATAAATGAGCGAATAAATGATTGAATAAGTTTATTAATTGAATAAATTAAATGAAGATATAAAAACAGATAAACAAATGAATGAATAATTGGATATATGAACGCAAATAGATGAATGAACAAATTACAGAATATTTATGATAACGATAAATAGATTAGTAAAATGAAGGAATAGATTATGATAAATGAAATAATAAAACAAATAGATACATAGAATAAAAATTAGATAATAGAATTATATGCATATATATATATATATATATATATATATATATATATGTATATATATATATACATATATATATATATATATATACATATATACATATATATACATATATATGCATACATATATATATATATATTTATATATATTCATATATATATGTATATATATATATATATACATACATATATACATGTATATACATATTTATATATATATATACATATATATATATATACAGATTTTTAGGTTAGTTTAGATTAGGTTAGGTTAGGTCACTTTACGTTACGCTACGTTGGTTCAGGTTAGGTTAGGTCAAGTTAGGTTAGGTTAGGTCAGGTCAGGTTAGGTTTCATATTAATATTAATTTCTTATCTCTCTTAAGTTGTTGAAATCAACTGCATGCCGTAAAAGGATTCATATACATACATACATACATACATACATACATACATACATACATACATACATACATACATACATACATACATACATACATACATACATATATATATATATATATATATATATATGTATATATAT
>NC_134791.1:61825769-61845769 GCF_046742065.1 Oratosquilla oratoria
TTTAAAGAGAGTGGGGGGGACACAAACCCCCCCCCCCCGACTGACAAGACTAGAGAAGAAGGTTGATAAGGTGATCGAGGACTTGGAGAGTAGGTTAGGTCATATGAACACCATTTTACAAAGGGTTGAAAGATTGGAAGAATTAGAAAAGGCGAATAAAAACTTAACTGATGAAATAGAAGACCTAAAAAGACAGTTAAGAGAGGTAAAGGTGGAGAATGAGGAATTGAAGAAGAATAGTAAAGAAAACAGAGAAACGATAGCTAAAGAAAGTAAAAATTGGAAGAAAACCCAAGAAGGAAATAAGGTTTCATTCACTGACATAGTCAAACAGCAATTGAAAGAACATACTGAAGACTCAGTTATTAAAGTGATGAGACAACAGGAGAATATAGTAAGAGATTTAGCAGACAAGAAGAAATGTATAATTATATTAGGAATGGAAGAGAAACACAACACAGATAGAACCACAAGAATCAAAGAGGAAAATGAAAAAGTAAGCCAATTACTAGAATCAGTTCAGGAAGATGAACCAGAAATTATGAAACAAATCGAAGAGAAATTTAGACTCGGAAAGTATAGCACAGACAAGACCAGACCAATTAAGATTAAATTCAAGTCACAAACAACGGCAGAGAATATCTTATCCAAAACAGGGAAACTAGCAACAAGTGAACAATACAAAAAGATATGGATAAAAAGGGAAATGAATAAAGAGGAAAGAGAGGAAGAAAAGCAGAAAAGACTGGAAGCTAAGGCAAAAAACGAGAACAGAACGGAGTCAGAGAAAGAGAGATTCTATTGGAGAGTAGTGAACATGAAACTAAGGAAGTTCGACATACAAAAGAAAAACATAAGGGAAACAGAGAACACAATGGAAGTGGCAGAAAACTAAGAGTGTCTTACACAAATATAGATGGATTAATAACAGGATTGAATGAGCTGAATGATTATTTGAAAGAAAAAGAACCGGACATAATGGGAATTGTAGAAACAAAATTAAAAGGCCCACTACCACCCAACAGTGTAGGACATGATGCATACAATTATTGGATTAGAAACAGAGAGAAAAAGCAAGGGGGTGGAGTTATGTTCCTGACTAAGAAGGATATAAACGTGAAAGGTGTCATATATGGAAAGAATACAGTAGAGATGATCATGATAGAAGTGGAAGACCGAGATAAGAAGAGCAGAAAATTTGTGATAAATTATGTGCCTCCAAAAACAGCCTCATGGGAGGAGAGTGAACATAAAAGTATGTTAGAGGACACAAAGATAACATTAAATAAAATAATGGAAGATGGAGGAAGAATAGTTATGATGGGCGACTTTAATTGCAAAGAAATCTGCTGGGAAGAAATGACAGTAAAGAGTGGAGATGACTCATGGGGAAACGCTCTACTTGAGATGATTATTGACCACACAATGACACAATGGATACAGGAGAACACTAGGTATAGAAATGAAGAAGAACCATCGAGACTAGACTTATTAATTACATCTGAACCTAGAATAGTGGACAAGATTGAATATAAAACATCAATAGGTAAAAGTGACCACATATTGATTGAACTGGAACTTAATGAAGAAAAATATATCAAAAGAAATGAACAATATAGAAAAGGAAGAATGATGTATGAAAAAACAAACTTTGATAAAATAAGAGAATTCTTCCAACAAGAAAACTGGGAAGAAATATACAAAGAAGAAACATCAGTGGAAAAGAAATGGAATATTTTGACAAAAATTTACAAAAAAGGAGTGGAAAAGTATGTCCCAAGACAAAAACAAGAAAAAGAATATGTAAAATGCTGGTACAACAAAAGTTGTAGGGAGTTAAAAGACAAAAGAGACAAAGCCTGGACCAGATGGAAAAAAGACAGAAAACCTGAAAAATGGAAAATATATACCAGTTATAGAAATGAATATGTACAAACGTGCAGAGAGGAAAAGAGAAAATATGAAAAAGAAGTCATAGAAAAATGTAAAGATCAACCAAAACTATTCTACAGATTTGTAAACAATAAACTGAAAAACAAACAGGACTTGGAGAAATTAAGACAAGGGGGAGTTGAATGCACTGAGGAAATGGAAATGGCGGAAATTATGAACAAACATTTTAAATCAGTGTTTACAAGGGAGAACATACAACCTGAAGAGATTGAATGGAAAGAGAAAGTCCCCCCTATGGAAAAAATAGAAGTATCAAAGAATGAAATATTGATACAATTGAGTAATCTTGATGTCAGAAAATCACATGGACCAGATGAAATAGCAAACTGGATTCTGAAAGAATGCAGGAATGAACTGGCAGACAAAATACATAGCATAATAAGCAGTTCCTTGAAAGAAGGAAAAGTTCCAGAAGATTGGAAAAAAGCAAATATAGTACCTATATATAAAGGGGGAAATAAAGAAGACCCTACCAACTATAGACCAGTCTCTCTAACAAGTACAATAGCAAAAATTTGTGAAAGAATTGTCAAAAATAGATGGGTAAAATAATTGGAAAAAAACAACGTACTAAATCCAAGGCAATTTGGATTCAGACAAGGACGATCATGCGTCACCAATTTAATATGTTTCTATTCAAGGCTAATAGATATAATACAAGAAAGAGATGGATGGGCTGATTGTGCATTTCTAGACCTAAAAAAAGCTTTTGACAAAGTACCACATAAGAAGTTGCTTAAGAAACTAGAATCGGAAGGAGGAATACAAGGTAAATTACTAAATTGGATGGAAGACTTTTTGCAAGAAAGAAAAATGAGAGTAGTGATAAGAAACCAGCACTCAAAATGGAATGAAGTAATAAGCGGTGTCCCGCAGGGAACAGTCCTGGCCCCAATAATGTTTGCTATATATATTAATGATATGGATGAAGGAATTGAAAGCTATATGAGCTTCTTTGCAGATGATGTAAAACTACTGAAAAGAGTGAAAACTGAAGAAGATTGTGAATCACTACAGAGAGATCTAAATAAAGTACAGGAATGGAGTAAGAAGTGGGAGATGGAGTTCAATACAAAAAAGTGTAGTATAATGGAATTTGGAAAAAGCAAAAACAGAATAACAGGATCATATAATTTGGGAGAAGAGGGAATTAAAAAAGTAGAAAATGAGAAGGACCTGGGAGTCATTGTTATGAATAATATGTCACCTGAAAAACATATAAATAAGATTTTTGGAGAAACTTATAATTTAATAAGAACAATCAAAGTGGCATTTACATACCTGGATGAAGAAATGGTGAGGAAAATCCTAATCACCCTGATAAGACCAAGATTGGAATATGCAGCAACAATATGGTCACCAAGTACAAAAAAATGTATAAAAAAACTTGAAAGAATACAAAGAGCAATTACAAAACTGGCACCAACACTCTCAAAACTATCATATGAAGAGAGACTACAAAAACTTGAACTACAGACACTAGAGCAAAGAAGAGAGAGAGGAGATTTGATAGCTATTTACAGAATCATGAAAGGCATAGAAATTACTGATAGAGAGAATCTGATAAAATGGGATGACAGAAATACAAGAGGACACGGAAAGAAAATAAAAAAAGACAGCTATAGAAGAGATTTGAAAAAGAACAGCTTTCCACACAGAGTAATAGACAGTTGGAACAAGTTAGATGAGAAAGTGGTGTGTGCAAAAACAATTCATGAATTTAAAAATTGTTTAGATAAAATGAGAAATGAAGACGGGACTCCACGAGCATAGCTCCCCTTCCCATAAAATACAACTAGGTAAATACAACTAGGTAAATACACACCTACGAGCTCTGAGCTCTCTTCCGGGAGGGAAATAGCTGTCGATCACGAGTCCAACACGTGATCCAAAGACCAAAGTGAATACACATATATACATATATATATATATATATATATATATATATATAGTATGTGTGTATATGTGTATATATATATATATATATATATATATATACATATACATACAAGAAAATTGTTTTTCCTCCATATTTTATTGTTTATGCTCATATTTACTACCTAATTTGATCATTTTATGCATCCGACATTGTTCTGCATCCTTGTATGGTGTCTGTTGTTGGCAAGCGGCTGTGATTACAACGGTGAAATTGTAATGACAGACGCATACACACGCACGCACGCACTTAGGGTACACAGAGAACGTTGGTTTTCTCGCGCGAGTAACCAGCGCCGACTGGTGCAGATCCACGCTAGTTTCTGGTGCGAATAGGTGATCACAAAGAACGAGCGTAATCTCTCCGACCCAGCGCGGGGAAGGGCATAGTAGCAGGTTTAACGGTCACTGTCATCGTCTGATGATGAGCTAGTATTGCTCAAGAGTATTCATGTAAAACTGAATAGAATAAAAAAGAGGAATACATGAAATAGATCACAAAAGAAAAACATATGGAAAATATCACCATCTTTTTAATGAACTGAAAAAGGACTCGATATTTTTTTTAATATACACGGGTGAGCCAAGATACTTTTGACTATATTCCCAAGAAAATTTAGCACTTCCTGGGAAAGACATGATGTTACTGGCAAAGACAGACTGTTCTACCAGAATAGCTTATGTGTGATTTGCATAACACCATTATAGACGGAGCACAATCTGACTAAGACTGCTCTGTCTGCTAAACAAAATCGTATACATTGTCCAGGAAGACCATCCAACGAAGCGAAGAATCTTGGTAAGATCTTGAAACTATTCTTACTATATCATCCTTTAGTATATAATAACAAAACACACACACACACACACACACACACACACACACACACACACACACACGCACACGCACACGCACACACACACACACACACACACACACACACACACACACACACACACACACACACACACACACACACACACACACCTCTCATGGCGCTGTGGTTAGAGCTCTGGCCTGCCACTACGGAGGTCCGGGTTCGATCCTCGCCCGGGGCTGAAATAATATCAGTATCGCAGCGCTGAGGGGTGTTACTCCAACTCTCGTGGGCGGGGAGTTGGGGGTGTGTGTGTGTGCAAGGTCATAGCATTACCCATAGATCGGACCTACGAGCTCTGAGCTCTCTTCCAGGAGGGAAATAGCTGTCGATCACGAGTCCAACACGTGATCCAAAGACCTAGTGAATACACACACACACACACACACGCACACACACACACACACACACACACACACACACACACACACACACACACACACACACACACACACACACACACACACACACATATATATATATATATATATATATATATATAATAAAAAATCTGTGTTGGCTTCACTTTTTTTCTTTGTTCTTATACAGTATTTCTAAATACTTTTAAGACACATAATAAAATATATTGCTCATCACTGCTAAATACCAGTTCAACTTATCTTTATAATCACTGTGCTATTGTCGATACGTGTGTTTCGATATATATATATATATATATATATATATATATATATATATATATATATATATATATATATGTTGACTATATCATGACAAATAAGACAGAAGGTGGTAGAAGCAGACGAGGAGTAATGGGAGAATTTCACGCTTTAACGTTTCGACCCGCAGGGTCTTGATCACAAAGCTAACAACTCAAACGTAACAGGATATTTTGTACATGGACGGGTCATCTCATGGGACGCTTCGGAGAGCTTGTTATTTTATTTGCGTATTCTTTTATCATTAATAAGCTTGTGGCTTTTGCTAAACATATAAAGCCTCCTCTATGGTTAATGTTGTTATTAGTGTTGATATATGCTGGCTCAATTGTCTTCCTTAGTTTCTTGGATAATCCTTTATCTAATACGGTTGTGTTGTTCCAGTCTGGAAGGTGGCCATGTTTATCCACATACATTACTATGGATTTAGATGTCCTATGGGCTTTTACGTCATTTTTATGTTCATTTATCCTTTTATCAAGTCCGCGACCAGATTCACCAAAATATGAAGAGGGACAACTTTTACACGGGATTTTATAAACAATGCTGTTTTCGTTAGTGGAATTATTGTAGCTACGTGTTACTAAATGTCCTACTTTGTTACCTGACGTCCTGGCTATTTTAATGCCTGCTTTTAGGAGATAACCCGTCCATGTATAAAATATCCTGTTACGCTTGAGTTGTTAGCTTTGTGATCAAGACCCTGCGGGTCGAAACGTTTAAAGCGTGAAATTCTCCCATTACTCCTCGTCTTCTTCTTCCACCTTCAGTCTTATATATATATATATATATGTATATATATGCATATTTATATATATATATATATGTCTAAATAAAAATGTTCCTCTAAGAACGCTGTGGAAGTCGGGGACAGGTAGTATTACGGTGACACTTTGTCCTAAAGATATTCTTGAAAAAGCGCTTGGGTAAGTCGGGGTCAGGTGGTATTCTTCTTCTTCTTCTTCTTCCTCGCGTTCTTCTTCTTTTTCTTCTTCTTCTTCTTTTTCTTCTTCTTCTTCTTCTTCTTCTTCTTCTTCTTCTTCTTCTTCTTCTTCTTCTTCTTCTTCTTCTTCTTCTTCTTCTTCTTCTTCTTCTTCTTCGCGTTCGCAGTAATGGGTATAAACTGGACAAATTTAGATTTAAGAAAGAAATAGGCAAGAATTGGTTCACTAATAGGGTGGTCGATGAATGGAATAAACTTAGTAACCATGTAGTAAGCGCTGAAACTATCAGTTGTTTTAAAAAACGATTAGACAACTTTATGGATGGGGATGACAGGTGGTGATGGATACGGAGCTGCCTAGTGTAGGCCTTATGGTCTTTTGCAGTCTCCTTTATTCTTATGTTCTTATGTTCTTCGCGTTCTTCTTCTTCTTCGCGTTCTTCTTCTTCTTCTTCTTCCTCGCGTTCTTCTTCGCGTTTTTCTTCGCGTTCTTCTTTGCGTTCTTCTTCGCGTTCTTCTTCGCGTTCTTCTTCGCGTTCTTTTTCTTCGCGTTCTTCTCAGTGTTCCTCTTCGCGTTCTTCTTCCTCGCGTTCTTCTTCCTCGCGTTCTTCTTCGCGTTCTTCTTCACGTTCTTCTTCGCATTCTACTTCGTGTTCTTCGCATTCTTCTTCGGGTTCTTCTTCGCGTTCTTCTTCCTCGCGTTCTTCTTCGCATTCTTCTTCGCGTTCTTCTTTGTGCTGGGGATCCCGTGTTGGGGTTCCGCCCCGAGGCCGAAAGGGAAAACGAGGGATTAGAGCGCGGAAAGCTGCGGCCGTAGGCCGCTGTTTGCGCAGCCAAGCCCCCGGTGAAGCCCGCGGCTTGTGTATATATATATATATATATATATATATATATATATATATATATATATACATATATATGTATATATATACATATATATACACACACACACACACACACACACATATATATATATGTATATATATATACATATGTATATATATACATATATATACATATATATATATATATATATATATATATATATATATATATATATATATGTCACGTCCTTAGCGTGAATAGAATCCTGTGGTTGTGCTGTGTTACGCCCTTGTGTTAATAAAGTCTCCTGTTTGTAGTATTAAGGCAAGGTATGCGTGAATATAATGTGTAGTGTATGCTATAATTTGTATTTAATAAATTGTATTTCATAATTGTATATGTTAAGTGTTAAACATTGCGTAATACCCGTCTATTATGACGCCAAGTTCAGAAGAAACGTTACATTATTTGGTGCGAAAGCTTGTTCTACTTTACCATAGGTCGAAGTTGTTTAAACTACCTACTTTGGATACGTTTTGGCATTCCGGAAACGTAAGCACCCATTTCCAGCCTATAAAAGACGAAGCAGAGAGCGACCCGGGGGAGTCAATGGAGAGGAGACACAATAGAGAGATTACCAAGAGGGACTACCGAGAGAGAACCACAGTGAAGAGAGAAGACAAGAAAAGAAGACGTCCACGGCCCATCTGAATCTACGTAGAAAAATTTATACATTCGTCGATTACGACAACTCTACTAAGCAAGTCCTTTGGACCACAACGATTGTCCAGTCTCCACGCGAAGTGCAAAGCCTTCGTGTTTTTCCGAATTGTTTAGGACATCTCCAGACTGCTGCTGGACCAAGTGCGACTCGACACACACACACACACACACACTCTCTCTCTCTGCTTTTTTCTCGACTACGAAACATCAACAAATCTCCTGCGTGTTCTCTACTATCAGAAGATTCCCCTACCAGAAGTTATCGTGCATCAGCCTCTCCTCAAACAACTAATTTGTTCCCAAGACTTGAACGGACCAGACGACTTTCCGTTGGTGCGACTTCTAGCGACCAGAATCAAGACTTGTCTACACCATAATCAAGACTTCATTTCGCCCACCTGTTCTGACGTGCTGTATATAAGCGCATACACAGCTACTTGATAATTAATTATCCATTTATAATTTATTTGATATATATTGCTATTCTTCTTTTTCTATGTCCATTTATGTTGTTTGTGTCAAGAGATTCTCTTTTTACTAATGCTGGCTCTAAGTCTGGTTGATTTAAAAATGGGATTAATTGTGATTTTACTAAGATCCCTAACTCAGCAGGACATATGATCATGCTCTCTTTTCTCATAGTTGCAAGTTCTAGCAATAAATCTCCTGGGAAAACAGATTCTTCCACAACTATCATTAGAATGCGCAAATACTATTTTTTATATAAGGTGCCCCCTAATTCAACTTTACCTAATGTTTTAACTGACTTCCAGTTGTTTCATTTTGCTATTGTCATAAATGGACATTGAATTTCCATCCTCCAATAAGAGTCCCACTGCATTTGCAATTGCATAGAGTCCACAATGATTAATAGTTAGTTGATGATCACAATTAATGAGATACACTTCTAGGCACCCATATTTGGCAAAATAATTATAATGATATTTAAACTACTTCTGTGTAGATTCAGTTAATCGTTGGGGTATCATACTGTTTAGCTGTCTCTATTCCCGGCCTGACCGTTGAAGAGGTGAACCAGTGATTCCGATTTTCATCAAAGTATAACACTGAAACCAAATTAATTTTGGCCTCTGTACAAAAAGTGTCGCGTCCAGCCCTCCTGCCATAGGATACTGCTTATGATTAGAATTTGTGTAGCATTCAACCTGTCATTATCAATAATTATCTGTTTGTCATCCTCAGTCAGTCCAAAAGAAGGTATCCACATTCGATTTTTTGTCTCTGTACTGGCCTCTGGTTGGTTACCATCAATTAGTGGTTCATTATTGCTCCTTTGGACAAATGGCTTTAGATGACATATAATTCTTTTAAGCATACATCTGATGATAGAATCACACAAGTATTGTTATACAAAAAAAAAAAAAAAAAAAAAAAAAAAAAAAATTAAGGGACCCCATCCATCGAAGTAAACGCTTACCAAGTTTCCTGTCAGCATGTTTTAAGAGTAACCACTATGCTCAGGTACAACTTAGTATTTTTTCTTGCGGGATATTACCTATTTTACGAGAACCATGTTTAAACAAATATTTTACCTCAAGAGTATTTTTTGAGGGACTTTTTGACGAAAATATTTGTCGTCTGTTAATTTGCATTCTAAAACACAGCATACAACGCCATCTCTTGGTATTAGTTCTGATGACGTCATGATAACAGTATACCAATCGAAGCCATCTCAATTAACAATGTCGTCCAGTAGCAAAAAAGACGATTTCTTCAGCGATATTGAGAGATTTTTATCGTCTTTTGAAAGTATTCTCTACTCTGACCAATATATATCTGATGAAGTTTTCATATTGGTGCGTCATTGGTGTTTACCCGTGTGGGTATTGGTATTGCAATGCACTCTTTGGGCACTCAAAAAAAGAGGCGTTTATTCTAAATTCTGGGTTCGATTACTACGCCTAACCTCTGGTCGCCTCACCATTCTTACTATGTTTCTTAACACTCAAATTCCCCTAACCAAATTCTCTTCGCTATTCCTTGGTAAGAACCAATACAGTTGGTATTATACCCCCGAGGTGAGAGAGGCCAACCATCGGGTGAACATGCTTAGGCGTGTTTTCCAACGGCGCCGAACTCGACCAATTTGGCCAACTTGCGCGCTGCAGTTCATGACGCTCATGTCATAGCTGCAGATGCCAGAAGAGCTAAATTTCTTGAATGGTGTGAGGGCTTTAACGCTCACACCTCCCTAGCAGAGCTGTGGTCCAAGCTCCGTAAAGCTACTGGCAGGACTCAACCGCGACGCACTCATCATGCCCCTGATGCTGAGGTGCAGCGGCTGGTGCAGGAGTTTGTCTCTCGCTCCAGCAGCACCTCACTTCCGCAGTGTGTTCAAGACACACTGCAGGACCTCCAAGGAGTGAGGCGCCATAGTGTTGAGGACAAGATGCGTCGGTCGGATGATACTGACGCTAGCTTTACGCTTCAGGAGCTACGGGTCACACACAAGACCAGCTCAGACACGGCACCTGGAGAGGACCTCGTCACCTATTCCATGCTGACCCATCTTGGGCCAGCGGGTGACGAGGCACTTCTAAGGGTGATAAACGCGTCTTGGAGGACTGGCAAGCTACCAACAGCCTGGAAGACGGCAATCATAACGCCAATTCCAAAGCCAAAAGAACCTGGTGCTTATCGCCCCATCAGCCTGACAAGCTGCATAGGGAAGACAGAGGAGAGGATGGTGCTAAACAGGTTGCTGTGGAAACTGGTCCTAATGCATGAGCATATACATGCTTACTGAAAGGGCACTGGCACAGCAAACAGTATAGCAACACTCCTCAATGCTGTCAGTGGCACACCGTCCATCGTGGTCTTTTTGGATTTGGAAAAGGCGTTCGAGCTGGCCAGTCCACTTGTGATATTAGACACCTTTGCTCGCAAGGTTGTAAAAGGCAAGCTGCTTTCTTGGATTGCTGACTATCTCAGTCACCGGCCTGCGAAAGTAAGATTTCAGGGTCACATATCGGAGGCCAGAATGCTGGAGAATGGCACTCCAAAGGGGGGGGGGGGTCCTCAGCCCCACTCTGTTCAATGTGCTCGTCTCCAACATTCTGGAACTACCTCTACCCAATGGGTGCAAGGTTATCTCTTACGCAGATGACATTGCGCTCATAATTACTGGGAAACAGCGGTGCTTCAGCAGGGCCCAGCGCTGCTTAAGCACTGTGGCGACAGAATGTTGCAGGTTAGGGTTAAAGATCTCCCCTACAAAATCGAAGGCCATGGCATTAAGACTCTGGAAAAAAGGGGAGCACCTCACCATCCAGGAATTTAGGCTGGACTGGGTTTACCAGTTTCAGTACCTGGGGGTCTGGATTGATGGGAGGCTCACCTTTCAGAAGGAACTAGCCTATCTCAAGGAGAGACTGAAGGCAAGAACCACAGTTATGAGAGCAACCATAATGGTTGAAACGTAGAAAACACCAGAGTCAGAAGTAGGTAATTTATTCCCGACGTTTTGAGTCCTGTCCGGGACCCGTCCTCAGGGGATACAATGGAATACAGAAATCACATGGTATAAATATACGAGTAACCGTGCCAACAGGAGGAACGCTGCAACCTGCGCCGCTCGAGAGTGCGTGTTGGTGGAGGGGGGGGGGGGAGGGGTACGTGGTAACCTGCGCCGGACGAGAGCGCGTGGTGGTTCGTGATACTTTTCCACCTCTCTCTTGCCCCTTCATATATGGGGTTGAGTGTTATGGACCTATTTATGCTGTCTTCGTTAGTGGCCCACGCGTCCAAGAACAGTCTACCTCCTTTCCTGTTGTTGTTGTACAGTACCTCGTACTCGCCTGTTTTCCTGTTTTATCCACATAGCGCGCTGTGCAATCGGAGCCACTGACGTTGTACACCGCCCCGGGCTGGTTCAATTTGCTCACCTTATCCTTGATCCGGGTGAGAACTCCATGTAGCGTGTTACTGGGTCTGTGCGCGATGGTCACCCCGTTTTTATTCAATATCCTCGTGAGGGATGTTTCAGAGGTCGCAGGGAGGATATTGAATAAAAACGGGGTGACCATCACGCACAGACCTAGTAACACGCTACATGAGCAAATTGAACCAGCCCTGGGCGGTGTACAACGTCAGTTGCTCCGATTGCACAGCGCGCTATGTGGATGAAACAGAAAAACAGGCTAGTACAAAACTACAAGAGCGCCAAAGGGTAGTAAATAGAAAAGACCAGAGTTCGGTGGTGTACAAACATACTGAACATCACCAACACGAGTTCGACTGGCAGGACGCAAAGGTACTCAACAACAACAACAGGAAAGGAGGCAGACTGTTCTTGGAGGCGTGGGCCACTAACGAAGACAGCACAAATAGGTCCATAACACTCAACCCCATATATGAAGGGGCAAGAGAGAGGTGGAAAAGTATCACGAACAACGGTGGGGGTAAATGTCCTCCCCCCCCTTCTCTCCCCCCTCCACCACCACGCCCTCTCACCCGGCGCAGGTTACCACGTCCCCCTTCTCTCCCCCCCTCCACCACCACGCGCTCTCGCCCGGCACAGGTTGCCGCGTCCCTCCTGTGGGCACGGCTACTCGTATATTTATACCATATGTTTTCTGTGTTCCATTGTATCCCCTGAGGACGGGTACCGGACAGGACTCGAAACGTTGGGAATAAATTACCTATTTCTGAGTCTGGTGTTTTCTACGTTCCCACCATGTGAAAATGTGAAGAAAAAATGTTTCTATCCAATGTTAACATAGTGTGATAGTGTTCGGTAGTCCTCTGTAGATATTTCGCACTGGTCATTGAGTTCGTATGTAGCACTCTTCTACGAGTCTACGTGGAGCACGTCGCACTCTAGGCGGAAGCACTTCTGTTTCGGGGTGTGGTTGGAACTCCCTTTCAACGGGTTTTAACAGTCACTCCTCTCCAATATACGGTTTCACTTGGGCCGCAGCACTTCTTGTTTGGGTTCCCGTGAACGTATTTTCGAGAACATATTTACTGTCCTCTGCAAGTGTCTCCACAACCCGGTATGGGCCTTCCCACTTCGGGTTTAGTTAACAACATGTTCCTGGTAGAGTGGCCTCCTTCCGGATCCACACTAGGGACTCAACGTTCACCTTTTGGTCTCCTCTTCCTCGATTTGCTTGGTTACGGTACCTCTTGGTGTCCTTCTTGTAGGTCTACAGTATGACCCGGTGTGCCAACTTAGCCTCGTCTTCCGCTCCTTCCATGTTAGGGAGTCTATGACCTACCAGTCTCAGCAGATGTCGATTAAAGAACACGTAATACGGAGTTTAACCAGTAGAGTCGTGGGTGGCTTCATCTAATTTTTTTTCTGACATGCCATCAGTAACTCGGGCCATCCATTAGGATATTCTTGGCATAGCATAGAGAGAATTCTCTTCAAAATTCTATGTTTCCTTTCCACGATACCGTTCACCTGCGGGTGGTATGGGATAGTGTACTGTAGAGGACATCTACTTGCTGACTCTTGCAGATCTCTCGGAGGGCGCTATTGTTGAATTCCAACCCGTTGTCTACCTGGATCTGCTCCAGGGTCCCGTAGTCAGCGAAGAATATATATATGTATATATATATATATATATATATATATATATATATATATATATATATATATATATATATAGAGAGAGAGAGAGAGAGAGAGAGAGAGAGAGAGTGCAGTATGTCTTGGTGTTGTTTTGTGCGTAGGGGGTAGAGACGTATGTACCTACTATAATGGTCAATTATTGACATCACATACCTATAACCCTGTACTCCGGACACCATATCCTTTCCACCAGCCTAGTTGCGGGTGGAACCTCTTTATATCGCTGTGGCATCCCTTTTGTACCATTGAATATTTGGTACGTGACGCACCATTTAACTAAATTACAAACGCCTGTCTTTAAGTTTGGCCAGAAGAATAGTTCCTTGGCTTTTCTAATGATTTTCCTTTGTCCTATATGTCCCATGGATTCATGAGCATGTTTCAGTGCTTGGTGTTTTAGATCATGGGGAATAAGAGCGTATATTGGAGACTTCCATCAATCTTTTCCCTAACATAGTACAGTGCTTCCTCAAATAATGCGAACTGATTAAGTGTGGTTCCCTTTATCCTCCTACTAGGTAACCTGCCTCTTTCCAAGTGTTCAGCTAACTCTTGCCATACCCTTTGTTTATTCTTGAATGTTTCCCTGTCGTATCCTAACCATGTACGTTCTGGCGTCCTTGTAATTATCCTAACCGGTCTTGATAGTTGATCAGCTACTACGTTCTCCTTTCCTTTTACGTATTGAATTACGTATTGGTATTCCCACATCACATTCGGTGGCACACTGCCGGTAAGCACACGAGGCAATGCGGTTGGACCTTTAAGAAACGATGATCCAACAGGGACGCCCGGTTTTGTTTTGGTTGTGCTGTTCATATTGGCTATGAAGGGGGTTGGCAGTAATCTCACCTCCGTGCCAACTGGTTTCTGGTGAGATATTTATCTGGTGTCACCTTATTCATTATATTCGGTGAAACCTTATATCCATAGGGTGCCCACTGGACCACGCCGTCATTATGACGGTACCCCATATATCTATGAGGAGTTTCCCTGTTCGCTAACAGGGACGTGCCAGTTTGCAGTGGTTTCTGCGACTGTTTGTGTGCGCTGCTCTTTGTCTGATCTTTCTTACAAAAGCTGTTCGATATGGGTGACCCTGCAGAGATTGTCTCTCTATCGACATAGTTTTTGTAGTCATTAAGATTCTCAAGCCTATCCACCACGTCCAAGCAGATCCAAGTCTTGGACATTAAACAACATGAAGAAAATGAAGATCTATACTTACAACGTAAGAAGTCTCTCAGATGATCACAAGCTGGAGAGTTTAGTGGAAGAACTAGACAACATTAAGTGGGATATCGTAGGACTGAGCGAAGTCCGAAGAACGGAAGAAAAGCTGATACAATTACAAGGTGGTCACCACCTATTCTACTATAGAGGTAAGAACAAAGAAAGATCTAGTGGAGCAGGATTCTTGATCAACCGAGAGGTTGCTGGTAACGTAGTCAAATTCAGTAGTTTATCGGACAGGGTAGCTTGGATTGTGATTAGGCTGTGTAAAAGGTACACTCTAAAAATGGTTCAGGTTTATGCACCAACTTCACAGAGTTCAGGCGAGGAAATTGAGTCCTTCTATGATGATTGAAGTCAGATAATGGGTCAAGAAAAAAGTAAGTACACGTTGGTAATAGGCGACTTCAATGCCAAAGTGGGGAAGAAGATGGGCGATGAGACGTGCATTGGTAAGTTTGGGGTAGATGAAAGAAATGATAGAGGCGAGATGTTAGTCAATTTTGCAGAGAACTACAACATGAGGATAATGAACACTTTCTTTCAAAACCGTGTAGGTCGTAAATGGACGTGGAGAAGTCCAAATAGAACAACAAAGAACGAAATAGACTTTATATTAGGAGATGAGAGCAAAAGCGTTAGCAATGTTACGGTGATAAATAAAGTCAACATAGGTAGTGACCATAGAATAGTAGGTTGCACAGCTAAATTTAATTTCAGAGCCGAGAGAAATAAACCGGTTTTAAGAAAGAAAATAAGCCTTGCAAAGGTTAAGGATAATAATAAGAAATTTCAATTAGAAATTAAAAATAGATTCGAAGCTCTAAGAACTAATGAGGACACCGTGGAAGATATTAATTTGAATTTAGTGAATATCATTAGAGAATCGGCAGAGAAAGTAGAAAGTACAAAAACATTAGAGAAAACAAATACTCCCAAGCTGCAAATGACCTAATTAAAAGAAGAAGGAACATGCAGATTAAAAGCAGAGATTAGAGAAAAGAAAGAAAACATGGATGAAATAGAGGAAACTATTCGGAAGGGTAAAAGTATTAAAGTGACCGAGCGCAAACATACTTTAGGAAGACAGCAAATGATATGTTTGAAAGGTAGAAATGGAGAAATAATTAAATGTAGAGACAAAATGGTAAAAAGAGTAGAAGAATTTTACCAAGAGCTTTACTCGTCGAAGACCGTAGTTGAATCAGTAAATTCATGTGTAGACGTTAGTAGTGTACCAGGGATTACAAAGGAAGAATTAGAATTTGCTCTAAAAACTATGAAACGAGGAAGAGCACCAGGGGAAGATGGTATATCGATAGATCTGTTGAAAGACGTAGGTCAATTAGTTCATATTAAATTAGCTGAGTTGTACATCCAGTGTTTACGTCAAGAAAGCGTTCCTGATGCTTGGTGCAATGCTATAGTGATTTTGCTTCATAAAAAAGGAGACCGGAAGGATCTTAGTAACTATCGACCGATTACTTTGGTATCAAATGTATATAAAGTATTCTCCAAGATCCTTACAAATAGACTAAGTCAAGTTTTAGATGGAAACCAAACGAGGGAACAGGCAGGCTTTAGGAGCGAATATTCGACCCTAGACCATTTGCAGGCGATAAATCAACTAATCGAGAAAACCTCTGTGTTTAGCTTTTGTAGATTACGAGAAGGCCTTTGACTCGGTAGAACAAATAGCAATACTAAACTCGCTACGCAAACAGGGTACAAACGAACAGATCGTAAGAGTTTTAGAAGATATTTATGCGAAAGGTACCGTTATAGTTCGACTACATATAGATACAGAAAAGATCAAGATCGAGAAAGGAGTACGGTAAGGCGATACAATTTCACTGAAACTATTTACAGCTTGCTTGGAAGATATTTTCAGAAGATTGAGTTGGGAAAAAAAGTTTAAAGATTAATGGCGAATATTTGAACCACCTAAGATTTGCGGATGACATTATTCTTATTTCAGAAACAGCAGAGGACTTGCAAGATATGCTGAGTGATCTGAACAGGGAAAGTGTCAAAGTAGGTTTAAAAATGAATAAAAATAGAACCGAAGTAATGTTCAATACGAAAGTTCAAAGTAAAAAGATTATACTTGATGATGAGAGTCTTGAGGAAGTTGAAGAGTATAATTATTTAGGCCAGATGGTGAAAGTGACGAAAGATCATGATCATGAAATAAAAAGATGCATTACAATTGGTTGGAAAGTGTTTGGTAAGTATAATAAGATCCTGAGAGGCTCTCTACCTTTATGTTTGAAACGTAAAGTTTACAATCAATGCATTCTACCAGCAATAATTTACGGGTGTGAGACTTGGAAACTAACGAAGGCAATGGAAACAAAACTAAGGACAGCACAGAGGAGAATGGAGAGATCAATGATGGGAATAACGCTGAGAGACCGAAAGAGAGCAAGCTGGGTGAGAGAGCAGACTAGAGTGAAAGATATTGTGGAA
Source organism: Oratosquilla oratoria (assembly GCF_046742065.1). Taxonomy (NCBI): domain Eukaryota; kingdom Metazoa; phylum Arthropoda; class Malacostraca; order Stomatopoda; family Squillidae; genus Oratosquilla; species Oratosquilla oratoria. The sequence goes on from NC_134791.1 coordinate 61,843,008, forward strand.
GCAGTAAAATAGAGAAAGTGGAATTGGGCAGGTAAGCTAGTGCGAACGACTGATGAGCGATGGAGCAAGTGTGTAACTGAGTGGACGCCGCGAGATAGGAAGCGTGGAAGAGGGAGACCAGACAGAAGGTGGAGAGACGAGATCGAGAAGTTTGCAGGGGTGACGTGGCAGAGAATGTCGCGGAAGTGTGAATCATGGAATGCTATGAAGGAGGCCTTTGTTCAGCAGTGGACTCAGGATGGCTGATTTGATTGATTGATTCCCTCATCTCCAGGATCTATCTGTTCATACGAAGTGATTTGGTTTTCTTCTTAAAGGTCATCTGATAAGGTTTTAGATATCTTTATATTTTGTTATTTCATGTATGAAAATATAACTTAGAAGAAGTTAGAACACTAAAATGCACGTTTCTAGCATTTTATGGTCTTGATTTTATCCAAATAGCATGATCTTAAAAGTACCTCATAGCAGACGGAGTTTTTAATGTCGTCTATACATTTTCCACCGCTAGGGCACTGATGACGTAAGAGCTGTTGTTTACATACTCCAACACCTCCAGTTTTCTGCTTTTTACATGATTTTTCATTGAAATGAAGTGCAGCAAATAGTAGTCCGAAAGTGAACAATTAATAATATTAATTTTCAATCACCATGCATGCATTTTTAGATGAATTTTCATTGAAATGAAAGGCAGCAAGTAGTAGTCTGAAAGTGGAAAATAGATAATGATAATTTTTTAATCACCATGCATGCATTTTACCATTCTCAATATGAATTTATCCCCCTTGTGCCTGAATTACCGTAGTGAAATTACATCAAGAGATGTTTCAAGTTACATATGTACTTACCTTCCTTTCATTGTGTTGGTAGGGGGCAGTTTGTGTGTCGGTTTCTCCAATTAAGTTTCAGTGTGTTTGTCCTGGCGCGGAATAGAATGGCAGAGTCTAGGTTATTTTCATAAATTTCTTCTTCCGTTTTTATTTCTGGTTTCGATCGCCTGTAGTGCGATAGGGAGGGTTTACTTGCCAGTTCGGCTTTCCATATGTCTGTGTCAATATCATTTATCCTGGCTTTGAGTTTTTTTTATCGTTTTGAGACCCTCTAGGTTTAAGTTTAGCTTTTGCAAGTACGATCGAAGTTGCTTGGCCCAGTAACTTCCTTGTCTTTCAAATAGGTCTTGAAAAATGAGCTTGACTAGCTTGTTCCCCCATCTCCAATGATGTGTCTGGCGTATGAGAGCTTGTTTTGCATATCTCTAGTGTAAGCTGAGGAAGATCCGATCTCTGCTCTGAATATTATTTTGTATGCCTTGTTCTCTATTATCTACAGCCTGTTGAGTTCACGTTTTGTGAAGATGATTGCTTCAATTGAGTGGAGTAGACTGGGGATGGCGACATTTTTCCAGAACACTTTGCCGATGCTGATCCTGTTGCAGTTTCTTGTCATTATTGAGGCTGTTTGATTAGCAAATGAGTTTGTTTTGCAGAAGATGTTATGTGTTCTTTGAGGCATTTCCTCTTATTTGTTATTTTTATTCCTAAATATGTTATGGAGTCCATGACATTTATTCCACTAATTTTTTGGGGGATATTGCTCTTTGCTTTGTTTATTCTTAAACTACATTCTTCTCCAAGCTCAGTTAGCAATGTGAGTGCTTGTACCGCTTCATCTACAAAATTTGTTAGTAGGAGTTCGTCATCACCAAAGATGTGTGATGTGGTTTTGAAACCTTCTAGATGGAGATCTAAGTATTTGATAATCAGGTATGTTATCAATAGGAAAAGTGTGGTGGAGCCATTGTATCCTTGTCTGATACCACTGGTGATTTGTACTTTGCACGTTTCCTCGTTATTTATCATTATCTTGGTATCATCTCCTTGGTATATGATGGCTATTGTAGATATGTCTGGGTAGATGTTTGAATTTTTTAGTGCTTTTATTAGATTTCACTTCTTACACTGTCAAAGGCCTTGGTGAAATTGATTGAAATGGTGATTAGCGGTTTTTTATTCTTGTAACTTTTTGCGATGCCGTATTGTAGCATTAATATGTTGTCAGCTATTCTTCTCTTTGGTGTGAAACAATTTTGTTTTTCTAGTAGGTTTTGATTTTGATGGAGGTGTTTTTCCATTTTTTTAATACCCATTAGTAAGATGTGTCTAGTAGGGCTAATGGTCTGAAGTCCTTGATTTGTGGGGTTTGTGTTTTTGGGATGAGCTTTGTTTTTGAGGTCTTCCAGTTTTGAGGTACTATTTTGTCTGATTATTGAGTTGTAGGCCGCAACGATTTTTGCTATGGCTTCTTTGTCTTTTATTATTTCTTTAAACATTCTCCAAAAAAAGGAACTAGTTTATTACAAACTCCCACAATGAGGTTTGTGAGAACATCTTTGCCACTGCGAGTAAGGTGGATCCCATCAGAAGCATAAAGGTCATGACGCCTGGAAAAGAGATACCGAGGATCAAGAAAGTGGTATCCTTGACTTTGCTTTGTGGGGTTTGTGTTTTAGTGATGAGCTTTGCTTTTTGAGGTCTTCCAGTTTTGAGGTACTATTTTGTCTGATTATTGAGTTGTAGGCCGCCAACGAATTTTGCTATGGCTTCTTTGTCTTTTATTATTTCTTTAAACATTCCCCAAAAAAGGAACTAGTTCGTTACAAACTCCCACAATGAGGTTTGTAAGAACATCTTTGCCACTGTGAGTGAGGTGGACCCATCAGAAGCATAAAGGTCATGACACCTGGAAAAGAGATACCGAGGATC
>NC_134791.1:61850769-61870769 GCF_046742065.1 Oratosquilla oratoria
CACAGGGAGGCAAGATCGCTTAGACTTGAGGTCTCCTGGATCAAGACCAAGGTCCAGGAGTTTGGGTGGCTAACTGGATGACACAGTTTAGTCTGCCCATCCATGTGGTGAGGACATTGAGGTCTTGGGAAGGTATACATACCTTGGTAGTTTAGTGCATAATAGTTGTGGGTCTTGCCAGGAAGTACTTCGAAGGGTTGGCAATGCCCATGGTATTATGGACTCACTCAACCAGAGTATATGGTGTTGTTGTTATTTATGCAGTATCATGTAGGACTTTGATTCAAATCTTCAAGCCACCTGTGCTTCCTGTCTTGCTGTACGGCTGTGAAATTTGTACATTGAATACTGACTTGAAGAGGCGCCTCAATGCCTTTGGTACTAAATGCATTCGGAGAATCATAGGGCATCGCTGAAATGATTTCCTATGAAACTAGAGACTGTACAAAGATAAATCATCTTGAACGATCAAATCAATTACACATACTTTCGGACGGTAATACTTTAACTTTTTTTCTTTGTTATTTATCTATTCATTTTTTTTTTTTGGAGGGGCTGTTTTTCTAAAAACAAATTCAGTAATATATCGTTGCAGCGTTATCAAGTTTTTAAACCAATGAAATTTGTATATCACACCAATTGTTTTCAGACGGTAATCAGATTTAATTATTTGTTTTACTCCTATGACATCTATATCATTTTATAACATTTATGATAACTACATAACAATAGTAACTCTAAAAGCAATGTAATTTCTGAAGTTCATTTGGCTACTTGTGATCTACATAAAAAGAGCTACGTTAATAGGAATCCACTTTCTTTTTATCTGTTAAATTTGAATTCATATTCATCCTTCTTTTAGTTGGTTAATTTATTTTTGTGGCAGTGGGAGGAACTAAGAAAATTACTGTGGTGGAAGTGCAAAACGACAAGGCTATAGGAAAAGTTAAAGCACAAAGAGTATTGAAAATTATAACAGATGATATGACACTTAGGTTGGATGGGTGATGTGTTGAGTGTCTGTCAAAGGGAGAAACGGTTGTATTAGATTGGCTTGTGAGGTTGTTTAATTTGTGCCTTAGGAAGGGAGTGTGCCGGAGGACTGAAGGACTGCACGTATAATTCCGCTTTACAAAGGAAAAGGAACAAGTGTAAAAATAGTAACATTAGAGATCAGATTGTTGAGCGTAGTTGGAATGATATATAGGAGAGTGGTAATTGAAAAGATTAAGAAAGAACAAATGGATTGATTGGGGAGGAACAATGTGGGTTTAGGAGACGTAAAGGGTACATATATATAATTTTTGTGATATGAGATTTGCAAAAGAATTTTTGTCAAAAGTTTTGGGCCTTTATTGATCTAGAGAAGGCTTATGACAGGGTGGATGGGAAAGAATTGTGGAAGGCATTGCAGTATATGGAATAGGTATGAAGTTATTAAGGGCAGTCAAAAGCTTCTACATAAGTAGTAGAGTTTATGTTAGGGTTATCACCGGTGAGAGTGAGTGGTTATAGGTGAAGGTGAGACTGCGCCAGGGTTCTGTTATGGCTGTTTAATGTGCACATGAATGAGGGTGGTGTGAGAGATAAATACGAGGGTAAAGGGTAGAGGATTGTAGATGGTTAGAGGGAGAGGGGGAGGAACGAGAGGTGAGCCAGTTGTTGTTTGCTGATGACACCGTGCTTGCGTCTGGGTCAGAGGAGGGTTTAAAGTAGTTAGTGACAGAGTTTAGGAAAGTATATGATCTGAGGAAGTTGAAAGTGAATGTTGGTAAAAAAGCAATGTGATGAGATGTACAAAGTGTGAGAGTGGCAGTAAATTGGAGATAAGTCGTTAAGGTGAGTCGTCAGAGAAAGTGGATATTTTTAGATATTTTGAATCACATGTGCAAGGAATGGAGGAGTGGGGGTAGAGGTAGACTGTAGAGTAAGGGTTGCAAGTAAATGTATTGGGGGAATGACAAGTGTAATAAGAAATGGATATCTGTAAATGAACGCAAGAGAAGATTATATAGATGGGTGATTGTACCTACGACTTGAAACTTAAAGGTGCAGAAAGGAGAATTTTAAATATTTTTGAGAAGAGGTGATTAGAAAGTAAGGTGGGGTGTGGCAATCTATGGTGCCATTTCAACACTCTGTTGTCATATATATTGGTCGTCTTTCTTTCTTGCTTTTACTTTCCGCTTTCCTTTCACCACTGTTTTGGTTACGATTATAGTCACTCACAAATTTACTCAGAAGGCCCATGTGTTTCTGATCATCCGACTTATTCAAGTTCCATTTAGTATAAGGGAGGGGTATCTAAACGGAGAGGGATATTTAAATGGTTGAGATATTTTCCTTGATTTTCTTCACTAATTCTTTTACAATGTGATTCCCCTAAGTACACCAGAGGACTCCCGTCTGAAATCCTCAATTTTGGTACTAGGTCAGTTCTGCTATGACGTCATTGTTTCTTTAGTCCAATGATCTTTACTGTTAGATATAAAAACCTCCCCTAAAGGCGGGATCTTACAATTGTGAACCAATTTAATTTTCTCCTCTACCCTTTCTCCAGTCAGAAAAACTGTTACAATGTCGCATGCAATACTGCTTACTCAAGTAATCTCGAAATCAGTACACACACTGATTTAGTTTACATATTGTTAAATCAGCATAAAAATGAACATTATGCAGCAATGAAATCGGGTCCCCGGCGACTGTTTGTAAACATTAGACAGAAAGCGAGCTTGTGCAACTCCTTTGCTTACGAACTGTTGTTTATCAAACATCCAACCCATAGAAATGAAATTCTCGCCACCTACCCCTCTATCTACCTCATTTGTCTACCTATGTCTATGAGATGAGGTTGAAAACGTTAGTGAAAAATGAGCTGGCAAATAGGGCTGATGAAAAAATATTGGGATGATTTGCGCAAATGTAAATAATGAGTGAGGAAAGACTAGAAAATAAGAGTGTGCAAGGTAGAGGTGGATAGAGTGGCCTTGAGGGGAAGATCGATAATAAGGTGGATGGATGGGGTGAAGAGGGCTTGAGCAAAAGATAAATGTCTGTTGAGCATGCAAGGGAAAAGGAATGAGATAGGTGTGAGTGGAGAATGGTCGTGAAAGGACGATAAAATGACATGGCCTGAAGGGATTTTTCCTCTTCTCTAATCTCACATGAGGGGACGAAGAAGGTGAATTGCCGTGTAAATGAAGAGGCGGGGTTCTGCTATGGATGTGCTGTGCTTTGCTGCATTACTTCTTACCTGGGCAGTGGACAGGAGACAAGGATGATCTTTCATCCAGATGGAGCTGAGATAGAAGTGAAAATAAATGGGAGTTGGATGGGTGTGGAACTGATGGGAGTGGGTGGATGCCTTGGCTGGCTACCTACCTTATAAGGGAGAAGAAGCCTTTGGTATATAGGATAAGTTATTCTACAAGTTTATGCATATGTACGGAAAACTATATTTCTTGATACCCTTCTGGCACTTTTTCTTTATATCTTTTTTCCATGTCCTCCATTTCACTTACATGTTCCTTTTTTATTACCGTTTCTTCTTCAGTAGCATGCCTCCTGATCCAATTATTTATAACAATGTTTTTGTATGATAATTTCAATGAATTATCGATTACCTTCTTTGCCATAGCTTGTTACGTGAATATGATCCTAAACGAGCATGTATCATAATTTTTTCACTGTCCTAAGCTAAACACTTCTTTAATCTGGTCGGGCGTGTTTGAGTAATTTCTAAAAAATATTTATCTAATTTCTGGAATATCATGCATTTCACGCTCCCTTCTTTTTCACCCAAAAAGCTATACACTCGTGATTTTCTTCACAGCCAAAATTTATAACACATTTATTCTTGTAGTGTAAGTTTATGCTGAAATGTGTTATCTTTAATGCTAATGTCCGAATCCAACAGATACCAACCGATGTCTTCTTGATTATTGAGGCGCATTGTCGACACCTCCTTGGGGACACAGTTCTGCTTCAACGCCTTCGATTGCAGAACTTCACTGTTGCTGTGGTCGATCTGATGGCCAATGAGTGTTCACTAGCCGTCGCACATCATCTTGGCATACCCACAGTCGCCTTCTGGGGGTTATTATTCCAAGGTCCAGAGGTAAGTGTAGCTCAAACCATTACCCATATATTAGTGTGTATGCGAACTCTAAGTTTTCATTCGGAAGCATAATGGTTGTCAATCGCTGAGAATCGGTAACATCTTCCCTCCTCCTCCTACTAACCGGTGACATAGAAACAGACCTACAATAGTACAAAACCCAACAATTCTTTCGAGACAGGGATGTTTGAAAGGATCCATCCATTGTTGCTGCCTACTATAGGTAACGGGTTTCCAAACAATGAATCTAGAGACAACAGTTATTAATAGTATCATCATAATCGTCATGGCTAATATTGTCATAATATTTGTGGTATTATCATTATTGCTAAATTCCTTTCCAGGTCAGCGAGATGGGTATCTTTGTACCTCCATCGGTTGTCCCAGCTTTTATGAGCGAATTTAAACCCCGCATGAGTTTCCTGGAGCGCGTTTGGAACTCGTGTATGGCGTTGGCACAGAGGCTCATCTTAGAGTATTACTTCCTAATTGTCAACGCTAACATTCGGGTAAGTTGGAGCAAAGTCTAAGTAATACCAGATCAGTTCATTTCTGATAGAAGCTAATGATTTGATGATAAGGTGCTACAGTGTAAATGATCAACTTAGGCATTTATTCTGTCTCAACACCATGACTATAGACGTTTTGATCAACACTGGAAGGAACAATGTCGATTCTCTTAAAGAACTGAGTGACGGCCGTTGTTATGTAAAGAATATATACAAAAAGTATGACAAAAGAAATCTCATACAAAAAAAAAAAAAGACAAAACTTAATGTGATCATTAAGGTAGGCAAGTTCCAGCTGATCAGTCGATTGTTGTTATGAGGTATAGTTCACTAGTTCTTCTATTTTATGGACAATCTCGTGCCGCTGCCATGCGTTACAACTTTCGTATGTTGGTCTAGTTAGTCAAAGGTATTTATAGCTTGGTTAATAATCCTGTTTTCTAGAGGAAGTTGTGGAAATTTGATAAAGAAACAATGGTGTTTTATCATTCATGGTCAGTGCTGTTTGAGGGGATAGATGACAGATTAGGTAGATTTTGTGAAAAAGGGTGTGAATTGTATAAGTTGAACAACCATGGCGACATTGCACAACTCTGGCGCAACCCCACCTCAAACTACTCACTCCCACCATTTCAAACCCTAACATCAGCTTTACTACTCATGTAAAAATCTTTTGACTACCCAAAAATTCTCTCCTATCCCATACATCTGTAACATTTCTCACAATGCCTTCCTATCGACCCTGACATAAGCCTTTCTCAGATCTATAAGCCCCCCCTAAAAAAAAAAAAAAAAAAAAAAAAAAAAAAAATAATAATATATATTATATATATATATATATATATATATACATATATATATATATATATATATATATATATATATATATATATATATATATATATATATACGATCATAATTATCTTTTGCAAAAACTTTTCACATAACTGCTTAACTACAAAATTTTGACTTACACACCCTCTACTCATCTTAAACACACACTGTTCCTCCCTAGTTACTCCCTCTGTCCCCTTCCTAATCCTCTCAATTAATACCATCCCATATGCCTTTCCAGTTACACTCAACTACTACAATCATATTCATCCTCTTTTCCTTTGTAAGTTGGAGCTAGACAATCACTCCTCCAGGCCTCTGGTATATTACCCTTCCTTAGGCACACAATAAATAACCTCACCAGCCAGTCCACTATAGCAATTCCTCCGTTTATCAGACACTCCTTATGACACTCATCTAACCCAGGTGTCTTACCAGCTTTCATCACTTTTAATGCTCTTTGTATTTCATTTTTTCTATAACCCTGTCCTTTTCCTCTTCCATCACAGCTACCGTCCCAACACCTCCCACTACCACAATCAATCCCTTCTTGACTTCCTATAAATTCAGGAGTCCTCTGACAGACTCTACTCATCTTCCCCTTGCCACCTTTAACTCTATTAACATCCGTCCATGTGCAACCTTTACCTTCTATTTACCTGACTCCCTCCCTCCCTCTGTCTGCTTTCAATACATGTTTTCCTTTTTTTATACCTGATGGAAGGATCGGCAGTGGCCTCATGTTGGGCACCAGATGTCAGGATCGGCAGTGGCCCCACGTTAGGCTGTCAGGTGTCAGGATTGGCAACGGGCCCACGTTGGACGCCAGATGTCAGGAGGGTGACGATGTAGGGCAGGGTCTAGCTGGAAGGCAAACATTGAAAGGATTGAGAGGTTTTATTTTAGGTTGAAAAGCATGGCTCGGGGAGCCGATCTATTTGGTAAATACGCGGCCCACGAGGCCGCGGCTTGAATGTAACGAATCGACTGAGGCTGGGAGCCAAGAAGTTTCCACGGAAGAGAACGACTGATAGTTCCGGGTGCAGAGGGAGAGACTGGTGACTTCTGTCGCGGATGAGAATGCTGGGCTTGATGTCCACGTGTCTGTATCTGGGGAAGGTGGAAAAAGGTTCCAGACGATGGTTGCAACTCCGGGGAGGTGGCGAGAGGGACGACTACCGAGAGAGGTGGAAATGTTCTTTGTTTGGGGTCCAAAGCGGTCAGTTGGGTTCCGAGGCATTGAGTCGGGTTATAAGACGTTTACTGTTTCTGAAGGGTTCCATCGGCCTCTATACATCAGCCAGCGAGACTCGACGCGGCCTGGTCAGGTCACATCCTGCGCGCTGATAAGCTGCTGGTAGATCTCTACTTTTGGGTACGCAAACTCGTTCGTCAGTGCCGAGTTTGCGTCGGGAGCGGTGATTGGCCGCCGTTGTTACGCTCTGAACCGTGCCTTATCTGTCAAGAAATAAGCAAAATAATAACAGGTAAAATGTAACCCTGCGACTGTAACCTAATGTCACCCCACCCTCATTAGCGGATGCATTGACCCTTGCGACCTGACAGCCCGCCTTCCAGGGGGTAAATGTCCTCCACCCTTATGTAAACTGTCCTTGTTCCCTTTTCATGTATATATAATCTATGTATTTCTATTAACTATGTACTTTTTGCACTGAAGGTGTAATATACGAAAGCGCTCTGCTTCGTTAGTTTCTTTTTCCAAGTGGTCTACTTTGCATGAGAAAACACACGTACCCGTGTTCTTATTAGCATATACATATATATATATATATATATATATATGTATATATATATATATGTATATATATTGTATATATATACATACATACATATATATATATATATATATATATATATATATATATACACTACACACACATACACACACACACACACACACACACACACACACACACACACACACACACACACACACACACACACACACACACACACACACACACACACACACACACACACACACACACACACACACACACACACACACACACACATACACACACACACACACACACACATACAAACACACACATGTATATATATATATATATATATATATATATGTATATATATGGATATGTATATATATGTATATATATGTGTATGTATGTATGTATATATATATATATGTATATGCATATGTGTATATATATGTATATACATATATATATATGTATATATATATATATATATATATATATATATATATATATGCATCAAATCAGCCATACTGAGTCCCATGATTAACACGACCGCGCCATTCTCTGCCACGTCACTCCTGTAAACTTCTCGATTTCGCCTCTCCACCTTCTGTCCGGTCTCCCTCTTTCACGCTTCCTATCTCGCGGCGTCCACTCAGTAACACACTTGGTCCATCGCTCATCAGTCGTTCGCACTAACTTACCTGCCCAATTCCACTTCCTCTATTTTACTACCTCTCTTTCGGTCTCTCAGTGTTATTCTCATCATTGATCTCTCCATTCTCCTCTGTGCAGTCCTTAGCTTTGTTTCCATTGCCTTCATTAGTTTCCAAGTCTCACACCCATAGATTATTGCTGGCAGAATTCATTGATTGTAAGCTTTACGTTTCAAACATAAAAGTAGAGAGCCTCACAGGATTTTATTATACTTACCAAACACTTTCCAACCAATAGTAATGCATCTTTTTATTTTATTATCATGATCAATGCTAAAGTGGGGAAGAAGATGGGAGATGAGACGTGCATTGGGAAGTTTGGAGTAGGTGAAAGAAATGACAGAGGCGAGATGTTAGTCAATTTTGCAGAGAACTACAACATGAGGTTAACACTTTCTTTCAAAAGCGTGTAGGTCGTAAATGGACGTGGAGAAGTCCAAATGGAACAACAAAGAACGAAATAGACTTCATATTAGGAGATAAGAGCAAAAGCGTTAGCAATGTTTCGGTAATAAATAAAGTCAGCATAGGTAGTGACCATAGAATGGTAGGTTGCACAGCTGAATAAATTTCAGAGCCGAGAGAAATAAACTAGTTTTAAGAAAGAAAACCAGCCTTGCAAAGGTTAAGGATAATAATAAGAAATTTCAGTTAGAAATTAAAAATAGATTCGAAGCTCTGAGAAGTAACGAGGACACCGAGGAAGATATTAATTTGAATTTAGTGAATATCATTAGGGAATCGGCAGAGAAAGTAGGAAGTGCAAAAAGCATTAGAGAAAACAAATACTCCAAAGCTACAAATGACCTAATTAAAAGAAGAAGGACAATGCAGATTAAAAGCAGGAGAGACGAAATAGAAAGATTAGAACTAAACAAGCTTATCAACATAAGGTAGAGATTAGAGAAAAGAAAGAGAAACATGGATGAAATAGAGGAAGCTATTTGGAAAGGTAAAAGTATTAAAGTGACTGAGCGCAAACATACTTTAGGAAGACAGCAAATTATATGTTTGAAAGATAGAAATGGAGAAATAATTAAATGCATGGACAAAATGGTAAAAAGAATAGAAGAATTTTACCAAGAGCTTTACTTGTCGAAGAACGTAGTTGAGTCAGTAAATTCATGTGTAGACGTTAGTAGTATACCAGACATTACAAAGAAAGAAGTAGAATTTGTTTTGAAAATTATGAAACGAGGAAAACCAACAGGGGAAGATGGTATATCGATAGATTTGTTGAAAGACGCAGGTCAATTAGTTCATATTAAATTAGCTGAGTTGTACACCCTGTGTTTACGTCAAGAAAGCGTTCCTGATGCGTGGTGCAATGCTATAGTGATTTTGCTTCATAAAAAAGGAGACCAGAAGGACCTTAGTAACTATCGACCGATTAGCTTGCTATCAAACGTATATAAAGTATTCTCTAAGATCCTCACGAATAGACTAATTCAAGTTTTAGATGGAAAGCAACAGAGAGAACAGGCATGCTTTAGGAGCGAATATTCGACTCTAGACCATTTGCAGGCGATAAATCAACTAATCAAGAAAACGACAGAATATAATATACCTCTGTGTTTAGCTTTTATAGATTACGAGAAGGTCTTTGACTCGGTAGAACAAATAGCAATACTAAACTCGCTACGCAAACAGGGTACAAAAAAAAAAAAAAAAAAAAGATCGTAAAAGTTTTAGAAAAGACTTATGCGAAAGGTACCACTATAATTCGACTACATAAAGGTACAGAAAAGATCAAGATCGAGAAAGGAGTACGGCAAGGCTATACAATTTCACCCAAACTCTTTCAGCTTCCTAGGAAGATATTTTCAGAAGATTGATTTGGGATAAGAAGGGTTTGAATATTAATGGCAAATATTTGAACCACCTTAGATTTGCGGATGACATTATTCTTATTTCAGCAAGAGCAGAAGACTTGCAAGATATGCTGAGTGACCTAAACAAGAAAATTCTCAAAGTAGGTTTAAAAATGAATATGAGTAAAACGAAAGTAATGTTCAACACGAAAGTTCAAAGTGAAGAGATTGTAATAGATGGTGAGAGTCTTGAAGAATTTGAGGAGTATAATTGTTTAGGGCAGATGGTGAAAGTGAAGAAAGATCATGATAATATATATATATATATATATATATATGTATATATATATATATATATATATATATATATATATATATATATATGATTTCTAAAGGGAATTGACAACATCAAAAGTGAGAAAATTTTCACATTGAATGAGAATCAGACAAGAAATAATGGTCTCAAACTGTCCGGAAATAGATTCAATTTGGAGGTAGGTAGAAACAACTTTGCCAACCGTGTAGTTAATGAATGGAATAAACTTCCTGCACAGGTAGTGCAATGTAGTTCAGTTCGAAGCTTTAAGAATCATTTAGATAAACACCTAAGCAAGATGCTGTAATGATTATAATTTATATATATATATCACTTGTTATTGTTTTGTTATTATTTGTCTGTTTGATTTTCATTTATTATTAGTTATATGTCAATTTATTATTATTTACTATTTACCTGTTTGTTTATTATTTAACTGTACCCATGCATTTATTTGTGTATTTTATTTGTTATTTACATTATTATAGCTTTTATTTTTTTTTCTCATCCGACCTAGATATGGACCAAAAGGTCTCCTGTCGGCATGCTCCGCCTTTGTAATCCTTTGTATATAAACATATATATATATATATATATATATATATATATATCTATATATATATATATATATATATATATATATTATGTGTATATAAATATATATATATATATATATATATATTAAAAAATATTTATATATATATATATATATATATACACATATAAATATATATATATATATATATATATATATATATACATATATATATATGTATATATATATATATATATAATATACATATTAATATACATGTATATATATATATATATATAACGTAGAAACCACTGTTGGAGTAGAAAAGACTGGAAACGGGGAATCTATATATTTCGATTGCAAACTGCAATCCTCTTCAGTAGATACAAATAAGAGAGAGGGCGTACTGTTTAAGTAGCACCCTTAACAAAAGAAAGGGGAACATGGGAAGATATCTCTACCCTATTCTCACTCCGTATGTGAGGTCAGGAGGCAAATGAGCTTTCACTAGGTTGGAGATGAAGAGTCCGGACATTATGTCCGGGGACCATTGGCCCTTTGAAATATTCATGTTGGGCTGAAATTCAATGATCGTAGATTCTACCATTTTTCTCCTGAACTCACATCTGGATTTATAAATAAGCTCAGCTCTGTCCCAATCTAAACAATGTTTAAATTGCTTAACATGTTGGAACACAGCTGAGCTATCTTGTGCATATCTAATGGAACGTTTATGTTCAATCATCCTGGTGTTCAAATCCCTTCCAGTCTGTCCGATGTAAACTAAGTCACAACCTTTACACGGAATCGAATAAACCCCTTGGCTCTGTTCTTCTTTTAACCTTTGATGGACATTTACCACCTTTTTATTAATGGTGTTAGGGTAATAATTAATCAAATTTAATTTGTCTTTGGGAAGAAACTTGGTCGAGGGAATGAATGATTCAGAAAAGGGAACGATTAAAGAGCTCTTACCCAATGAAAAATTAGAGGAAGTGGGGGTGGTGTTGAAAAAATTGGATCTCGCTCGGCTGAGGGCTTTGACCAAGAACCAATCCGGGTAAGCTAAATTACTAAGTTGAGATTTTATAATGTTAAATTCTCCTTCAAGAAACTGGGGGCTGCAAATTCTAAGGGCTCGAAGGAATAAACCTGAAGCGACGCTACTTTTTACTTTGTCTGGGTGACTGCTGAAAAAATGAAGATAACTACCAGAATGGGTTTCTTTTCTATAGACGGTAAAAGCAAGCTTGTCTCCGTCACGAACAATAAGAACATCTAAAAAGGGTAGCTTACCTTGTTCTTCCCATTCAACTTTAAACTTAATGTTCGAGGCTAAGGAATTTAAATTAGCAAAGAAGTTATCGAATGAGCCCCAATTTTCATCCCAAAGAGTGAAAATGTCATCTACGTATCTAAACCAAACCATGTCTACGGGTTTAATGGTGGGCAGAAGAACAGACTCAAAGTATTCCATGTACAGATTGGCCAGTACAGGAGAGAGATTTGAACCCATGCTACAACCAAATTTTTGTCTGAAAAAAGAATTCTGGAAGGAAAAAACATTTGATGTGACACACAGGCGAATGAGCGCAATGATTTTTGAAACGGGAAGTGGGAATTTGTCCTGAAATGGTTGTAGCTTAGTTTCCAGGAAGGATAGAACGTCATCAATACAGACATGAGTGAAAAGAGAAATTACATCCAGGCTAAGCATTTTCCTACTAGAAAAATTCACTTTTTTTATTTTTGTGATGAAATCCTCTGAGTGTTTTAAATGAGAATCGGAGAAAGTACCAACAAACGGGGATAAAAGGTTTGCTAACCATTTAGACAGCTTGCTGGTACAAGATCCCCGGTTGGAGATGATAGGTCTGAGGGGAATATCAGATTTATGCAATTTTGGAAGGCCATAGAAATAAGGCAACTTAGGATTAATCACTTTGAGTTTCAGTACCTCTTCGTCTTTAGTGATGTTACGAACTTCTTTGTTGAAAGTGGCAGACATGTTTTTAAGTGGATTTTTAATAAGTTGCTCATATGTATCCGTGTCATTTAGAAGGGCCATGGCTTTATCTACATAACTGTCATGGTCAAGAATAACGATTTTACTACCCTTGTCTGCCTTTGTAATAATAATGTTATCCATGCTCCTAATTGCCTCCAAACTATTTTGATACCTAATGGGAAGTCCATTTCTTTTATCAAAACAATCTGCAATGCCTTGCAAAAGAGCCCCTTTTAAACATAATAAATTTTTGTCATAGTTGTTATTAGCTAGGAATTTATCAAAACCTACGAGAAAGTCCATAGCATGATGCTTCTCTGGTTTGAGGGCAAAATTCAAACCAAGGCCTAAGACTTCTAGTTGTGATTTTGTGAAAACAACACTAGAAAGATTAACAACATTGTCTAAAATGGCATACTTTGACCATACACTGTTATTACAAAGCCTAATAAGTTTTTTGTTCAAATTACCTTTATGATGTTCACTTATGTCATTGGCTTGTTGGTGGGCACATTTTTGAAGGAACCGGAATACTCCTTCATGAGGGCAAAGGAACAAAAGATTCCTAGAAGCCGTGCGTGAACGTAGATGTGCATCCTCTATGTCCAGGGACGTCAGTTGAATCCGTTCCAAAAGGAAATCACTAATGTAGGACGGAAAGCTGTACCCCAATTGTTTATGCTTGTGAAAACCAAACGAATTTGGGCACACTTGTTCCGCTAAGCACTCACTTAGAAAAAGTTTTTGGTTCTTCTTTTTCCTGCTGATGATCAACGCTGATTCAAATTGTCTGTAAGGTGACTTGAGCACAGGGTAGCGGTGGAAAAGTAGCTTGAGTGAAGAGAATGCCTCCATCGTGGTAGTAATGTTACAGGTGAAAAATGTAATCACACATTTGTCAATAACGTAGAAACCACTGTTGGAGTAGAAAAGACTGGAAACGGGGAATCTATATATTTCGATTGCAAACTGCAATCCTCTTCAGTAGATACAAATAAGAGAGAGGGCGTACTGTTTAAGTAGCACCCTTAACAAAAGAAACTAAGCTACAACCATTTCAGGACAAATTCCCACTTCCCGTTTCAAAAATCATTGCGCTCATTCGCCTGTGTGTCACATCAAATGTTTTTTCCTTCCAGAATTCTTTTTTCAGACAAAAATTTGGTTGTAGCATGGGTTCAAATCTCTCTCCTGTACTGGCCAATCTGTACATGGAATACTTTGAGTCTGTTCTTCTGCCCACCATTAAACCCGTAGACATGGTTTGGTTTAGATACGTAGATGACATTTTCACTCTTTGGGATGAAAATTGGGGCTCATTCGATAACTTCTTTGCTAATTTAAATTCCTTAGCCTCGAACATTAAGTTTAAAGTTGAATGGGAAGAACAAGGTAAGCTACCCTTTTTAGATGTTCTTATTGTTCGTG
Organism: Oratosquilla oratoria; assembly: GCF_046742065.1. Classification (NCBI taxonomy): domain Eukaryota; kingdom Metazoa; phylum Arthropoda; class Malacostraca; order Stomatopoda; family Squillidae; genus Oratosquilla; species Oratosquilla oratoria. The sequence continues at coordinate 61,864,786 of NC_134791.1, forward strand.
ACGGAGACAAGCTTGCTTTTACCGTCTATAGAAAAGAAACCCATTCTGGTAGTTATCTTCATTTTTTCAGCAGTCACCCAGACAAAGTAAAAAGTAGCGTCGCTTCAGGTTTATTCCTTCGAGCCCTTAGAATTTGCAGCCCCCAGTTTCTTGAAGGAGAATTTAACATTATAAAATCTCAACTTAGTAATTTAGCTTACCCGGATTGGTTCTTGGTCAAAGCCCTCAGCCGAGCGAGATCCAATTTTTTCAACACCACCCCCACTTCCTCTAATTTTTCATTGGGTAAGAGCTCTTTAATCGTTCCCTTTTCTGAATCATTCATTCCTTCGACCAAGTTTCTTCCCAAAGACAAATTAAATTTGATTAATTATTACCCTAACACCATTAATAAAAAGGTGGTAAATGTCCATCAAAGGTTAAAAGAAGAACAGAGCCAAGGGGTTTATTCGATTCCGTGTAAAGGTTGTGACTTAGTTTACATCGGACAGACTGGAAGGGATTTGAACACCAGGATGATTGAACATAAACGTTCCATTAGATATGCACAAGATAGCTCAGCTGTGTTCCAACATGTTAAGCAATTTAAACATTGTTTAGATTGGGACAGAGCTGAGCTTATTTATAAATCCAGATGTGAGTTCAGGAGAAAAATGGTAGAATCTACGATCATTGAATTTCAGCCCAACATGAATATTTCAAAGGGCCAATGGTCCCCGGACATAATGTCCGGACTCTTCATCTCCAACCTAGTGAAAGCTCATTTGCCTCCTGACCTCACATACGGAGTGAGAATAGGGTAGAGATATCTTCCCATGTTCCCCTTTCTTTTGTTAAGGGTGCTACTTAAACAGTACGCCCTCTCTCTTATTTGTATCTACTGAAGAGGATTGCAGTTTGCAATCGAAATATATAGATTCCCCGTTTCCAGTCTTTTCTACTCCAACAGTGGTTTCTACGTTATTGACAAATGTGTGATTACATTTTTCACCTGTAACATTACTACCACGATGGAGGCATTCTCTTCACTCAAGCTACTTTTCCACCGCTACCCTGTGCTCAAGTCACCTTACAGACAATTTGAATCAGCGTTGATCATCAGCAGGAAAAAGAAGAACCAAAAACTTTTTCTAAGTGAGTGCTTAGCGGAACAAGTGTGCCCAAATTCGTTTGGTTTTCACAAGCATAAACAATTGGGGTACAGCTTTCCGTCCTACATTAGTGATTTCCTTTTGGAACGGATTCAACTGACGTCCCTGGACATAGAGGATGCACATCTACGTTCACGCACGGCTTCTAGGAATCTTTTGTTCCTTTGCCCTCATGAAGGAGTATTCCGGTTCCTTCAAAAATGTGCCCACCAACAAGCCAATGACATAAGTGAACATCATAAAGGTAATTTGAACAAAAAACTTATTAGGCTTTGTAATAACAGTGTATGGTCAAAGTATGCCATTTTAGACAATGTTGTTAATCTTTCTAGTGTTGTTTTCACAAAATCACAACTAGAAGTCTTAGGCCTTGGTTTGAATTTTGCCCTCAAACCAGAGAAGCATCATGCTATGGACTTTCTCGTAGGTTTTGATAAATTCCTAGCTAATAACAACTATGACAAAAATTTATTATGTTTAAAAGGGGCTCTTTTGCAAGGCATTGCAGATTGTTTTGATAAAAGAAATGGACTTCCCATTAGGTATCAAAATAGTTTGGAGGCAATTAGGAGCATGGATAACATTATTATTACAAAGGCAGACAAGGGTAGTAAAATCGTTATTCTTGACCATGACAGTTATGTAGATAAAGCCATGGCCCTTCTAAATGACACGGATACATATGAGCAACTTATTAAAAATCCACTTAAAAACATGTCTGCCACTTTCAACAAAGAAGTTCGTAACATCACTAAAGACGAAGAGGTACTGAAACTCAAAGTGATTAATCCTAAGTTGCCTTATTTCTATGGCCTTCCAAAATTGCATAAATCTGATATTCCCCTCAGACCTATCATCTCCAACCGGGGATCTTGTACCAGCAAGCTGTCTAAATGGTTAGCAAACCTTTTATCCCCGTTTGTTGGTACTTTCTCCGATTCTCATTTAAAACACTCAGAGGATTTCATCACAAAAATAAAAAAAAGTGAATTTTTCTAGTAGGAAAATGCTTAGCCTGGATGTAATTTCTCTTTTCACTCATGTCTGTATTGATGACGTTCTATCCTTCCTGGAAACTAAGCTACAACCATTTCAGGACAAATTCCCACTTCCCGTTTCAAAAATCATTGCGCTCATTCGCCTGTGTGTCACATCAAATGTTTTTTCCTTCCAGAATTCTTTTTTCAGACAAAAATTTGGTTGTAGCATGGGTTCAAATCTCTCTCCTGTACTGGCCAATCTGTACATGGAATACTTTGAGTCTGTTCTTCTGCCCACCATTAAACCCGTAGACATGGTTTGGTTTAGATACGTAGATGACATTTTCACTCTTTGGGATGAAAATTGGGGCTCATTCGATAACTTCTTTGCTAATTTAAATTCCTTAGCCTCGAACATTAAGTTTAAAGTTGAATGGGAAGAACAAGGTAAGCTACCCTTTTTAGATGTTCTTATTGTTCGTGACGGAGACAAGCTTGCTTTTACCGTCTATAGAAAAGAAACCCATTCTGGTAGTTATCTTCATTTTTTCAACGGTCACCCAGACAAAGTAAAAAGTAGCGTCGCTTCAGGTTTATTCCTTCGAGCCCTTAGAATTTGCAGCCCCCAGTTTCTTGAAGGAGAATTTAACATTATAAAATCTCAACTTAGTAATTTAGCTTACCCGGATTGGTTCTTGGTCAAAGCCCTCAGCCGAGCGAGATCCAATTTTTTCAACACCACCCCCACTTCCTCTAATTTTTCATTGGGTAAGAGCTCTTTAATCGTTCCCTTTTCTGAATCATTCATTCCCTCGACCAAGTTTCTTCCCAAAGACAAATTAAATTTGATTAATTATTACCCTAACACCATTAATAAAAAGGTGGTAAATGTCCATCAAAGGTTAAAAGAAGAACAGAGCCAAGGGGTTTATTCGATTCCGTGTAAAGGTTGTGACTTAGTTTACATCGGACAGACTGGAAGGGATTTGAACACCAGGATGATTGAACATAAACGTTCCATTAGATATGCACAAGATAGCTCAGCTGTGTTCCAACATGTTAAGCAATTTAAACATTGTTTAGATTGGGACAGAGCTGAGCTTATTTATAAATCCAGATGTGAGTTCAGGAGAAAAATGGTAGAATCTACGATCATTGAATTTCAGCCCAACATGAATATTTCAAAGGGCCAATGGTCCCCGGACATAATGTCCGGACTCTTCATCTCCAACCTAGTGAAAGCTCATTTGCCTCCTGACCTCACATACGGAGTGAGAATAGGGTAGAGATATCTTCCCATGTTCCCCTTTCTTTTGTTAAGGGTGCTACTTAAACAGTACGCCCTCTCTCTTATTTGTATCTACTGAAGAGGATTGCAGTTTGCAATCGAAATATATAGATTCCCCGTTTCCAGTCTTTTCTACTCCAACAGTGGTTTCTACGTTATTGACAAATGTGTGATTACATTTTTCACCTGTAATATATATATATATATACTGTATATACATCTATGTATGTATATATACATATATATACATATATGTATATACATACATATATATATATATATATATATATATATATATATATGTATATACATATATACTGTATATATATATATCTATATATATATAATATATATATATATATATATATATATATATATATATATATATATATATATATATTACCTTTACCTTTACCTTTACCTTTATCATACACCAGGTAGGGCCAGTGCCCTGTCAGTTGTGATGCCTCACGAAACTTCTCCACCAGGTACGATCCTCGTAAAGTTCCTCTTCTTCCACACTCTCTATTGTTGATCCTCTCGCTTCAATTGCTTCCCTCACTTCATCTCTCCATCTCTTTCTGGGTCTTCCTACCGGCCTCTTCCCTCTTGGATTCCATCGATAATATTTAGCAGGGTACCTTTCTTGACTCATCCTCATGATGTGTCCATACCATCTCAGTTTACTTCTTTCTACAAATTCTAATATTGATTCGATGTCCAGTTCATCTCTGATATCCTCATTTCTTAAGCGATCTCTTCTTGTTACTCCCTTTATTAATCGCAACATTCTCATCTCTGCTGCCTGTGTCTTGCTCTTTAATCTCATTGTTAGTGTCCAGGTCTCTGAGCCATATGTTAATACTGGTCTTAGTATCATTTTATATATGATGACTTTAACTTTTGATGGTATGAGTCTGTCTTTTAGTAGTGGATACATTAATCTTAGATTATTTGTATATTTTTCGATTCTGCTTGTTATTTCTTTCTCCATATAACACCTCTCGTGTATTTGAACTCCCAAGTACTGAAAGTCTTCCACTTGTTTCAATTATATTCCATCTATTTCTATCTCAATATCATCTCTCTCTCTCGCCACCATCATTACTTTAGTTTTATTTGCATTTATTATCATTCTTGACTTTTTCAATTCTTCATTCCATGCATTTAGGGTATCCTGCAATTTTGTACGAGACTTTGTGATTATCGCAATATCATCTGTATATGCCAATGTAGTTACCTCTCCCCCAAGTCTCAACCTCTTCATGCTCCTGTCCATGAACAGCACAAACAGTAAAGGAGATATCACACCACCCTGTCTTACACCCTCAGTTACGTCAAACCAATTATCCTCTCTTAGCTGGGTCCTTACCGCACTGACATTATTTCTGTAAAGACTCTTTATAGCTCTAATTAATGAGGGTTCTATCATATATGTTGGGTCTTCTAAAGTATCCCATATTTCATTCCTTGGTAACCTGTCAAATGCTTTTTCCAGATCTACAAAAGCGATGTACACATGTTGGTCCCACTCCCAGTTCTTTTCTATTATCATCTCCAGTGTGAATATTGCATCTGTTGCTCCTCTCTGGGGTCTAAATCCATATTGTCCTTTTTCCAGCTTATCCTCAACTATTATTCTTAATCTCTTCTCTAGTACTCTTTCATATATCTTCCCCACTTGTGACAGCAGTGATACTCCTCTATAGTTCCTACATTCGGTGCGATCACCTTTCTTAAAAATTTTACAAATAATTGCCTTTCCCCAATCAGCTGTCACTCTACCTTCATTCCAGGCAACGTTAAAAACTCTGGTTAGCCACTTAACTATATCATCATTTCCCTTCAGTAGTTCGTCTGGTATACTGTCACTTCCAGGGCTTTTTCCATTTTTCATAGCTTTAATAGCATTTTTAATTTTATTTGTTGTTATTATACTATTTTGTTCTGTTCTCTGAATAACTTCTTCATCTGTTGGTCTCTCCACTTCTGCTGGGTTTAGAAGCTCTGAGAAGTATTCCTTCCATCTCTCGTCCACTTCGCCTTCCTCTGTGAGTAGTTTCCCTTCCTTATTCTTAATTGTATTCACCCCACTTTCTTCTTTCCTTTTGTAACTTTTAGCTATGCTGTATACAAGTTTCTTTGTGCCCTGTATGTCCTCTTCCAGTTCTTTTCCTAACCTCTCCCATGTCTCTCTCTTAGTTCTTGTTTTTACTCTCTCAGCTTCATTTCTTGCTGCTTCGTATTCTCTTCTGTTTTCAGGATTTCTTCCCTTCATCCACTTTCTGAAAGCAACATTTTTGTTCTCAACAGCTTCTCTGACTTCTTCTGTCCACCAAACTGTTTTCTTTTTCTTTCCTCCACTGACTCGCTTTGTTCCTATCACCTCTCTTGCGATTTGGATAATTTTTTCTTTCATATTCCCCCACTCTTTCTCTATATCTTCTGTTTCTTGTTGTCCTTCAGGTCTAGCTTCATAAACCTTCTCTCTGTATTGTTGATCAATTTCTTGTTCTTTCAGTCTTTCTATTTTTATTCTTTCTCTTACAAGCTTTTTCAATGGCT
>NC_134791.1:61873269-61908269 GCF_046742065.1 Oratosquilla oratoria
AGACTTTCCTTGTTTAGGTCACTCAGCATATCTTGCAAGTCTTCAGCTCTTTCTGAAATAAGAATGATGTCATCCGCAAATCTTAGGTGGTTCAAATATTCGCCATTAATATTTAAACCTTTCTTTTCCCAACTCAACCTTCTGAAAATATGTTCTAAACAAGCTGTAAATAGTTTGGGTGAAATTGTATCGCCTTGCTGTACTCCTTTCTCGATCTTGATCTTTTCTGTATCTTTATGTAGTCGAACTATAACGGTACCTTTCGCATAAATCTTTTCTAAAACTCTTACGATCTGTTCGTTTGTACCCTGTTTGCGTAGCAAGTTTAGTATTGCTATTTGTTCTACCGAGTCAAAGGCCTTCTCGTAATCTATAAAAGCTAAACACAGAGGTATATTATATTCTGTCGTTTTCTCGATTAGTTGATTTATCGCCTGCAAATGGTCTAGAGTTCAATATCCGCTCCTAAAGCATGACTGTTCTCTCGGTTGTTTTCCATCTAAAACTTGACTTAGTCTATTTGTAGGGATCTTGGAGAATACTTTATATACGTTTGATAGCAAGCTAATCGGTCGATAGTTACTAAGGTCCTTCTGGTCTCCTTTTTTATGAAGCAAAATTCACTATAGCATTGCACCACGCATCAGGAACGCTTTCTTGACGTAAACACAGGGTGTACAACTCAACTAATTTAATATGAACTAATTTACCTGCGTCTTTCAACAGATCTATCGATATACCATCTTCTCCTGGTGCTTTTCCACGTTTCATAGTTTTTAGAGCAAATTCTACTTCTTTCTTTGTAACCTCTGGTACACTACTAACGTCTACACATGAATTTACTGACTCAACTACGTTCTTCGACAAGTAAAGCTCTTGGTAAAATTCTATTCTTTTTAGCATTTTGTCCATGCATTTAATTATTTCTCCATTTCTATCTTTCAAACATATAATTTGCTGTCTTCCTAAAGTATGTTTGCGCTCGGTCACTTTAATACTTTTACCTTTCCAAATAGCTTCCTCTATTTCATCCATGTTTCTCTAACTTTTCTCTATGTTGATAAGCTTGTTTAGTTCTAATTTTTTTATTTCGTCTCTCCTGCTTTTAGTATGCATGTTCCTTCTTCTTTTAATTAGGTCATTTGTAGCTTTGGAGTATTTGTTTTCTCTAATGCTTTTTGTACTTCCTACTTTCTCTGCCGATTCCCTAATGATATTCACTAAATTCAAATTAATATCTTCCACGGTGTCCTCGTTAGTTCTCAGAGCATCGAATCTATTTTTAATTTCTAACTGAAATTTCTTCTTATTATCCTTAACATTTGCGAGGCTTATTTTCTTTCTTAAAACTAGTTTATTTCTCTCGGCTCTGAAATTGAATTTAGCTGTGCAACTTACCATTCTATGGTCACTACCTATGTTGACTTTATTTATCACCGTAACATTGCTAACGCTTTTGCTCTTATCTCCTAATATGAAGTCTATTTCGTTCTTTGTTGTTCCATTTGGACTTCTCCACGTTCATTTACGACCTACACGCTTTTAAAAGAAAGTGCTCATTATCCTCATATTGTAGTTCTCTGTAAAATTGACTAACATCTCGCCTCTGTCATTTCTTTCATCTACTCCAAACTTCCCAATGCACGTCTCATCTCCCATCTTCTTCCCTACTTTAGTTTTAAAGTCTCCTATTACCTAAATGTACTTACTTTTTCTTGATCCATTACTTGACTTAAATCATCATAGAAGGACTCAATTTCCTCTACTGAACTCTGTGAAATTTGTGCATAACCTTTGGGGACTGTATATTAATTATTTTTGCCAAAAAAAAAAAAGTTTTTATTGTGTAAGTACAGTATAAGTACAGTATCTATTGACAGACTTTAACGAAACTTGGTCAGAATAACTTCAATGATGAGCATGACTTTCAGTAATATATATATATATATATATATATATATATACTTATATATATATATATATATATATATATATATATATATATATATATATATATATATATATATATATATTTGGTTAAATTTAATGGCAAGATTATTATTGCAGATTTTTTTATCTGCCTTTTCTCTTTCTCTGAGAATCTTTTTCCCTTCCACGGGAAGTTGTCTTATAATGTCACCATATGACATTGTTTTGTAAGTTACTTTGGGCATGGCTTTACCAAAGTAAAAAACTGGCCAGAACGCGTTTTCACACTACTTAGTGCTTCATCAGTGGCTAGAGTGTGAATATCTGATTGAATTTTTGTGTTTATATACTATTAGTGTTGGTCCGATATTTCATTTTTGAAGCTTCTGATTGGCTAGTAGGCTGGACTGGGACTCCCGGACTATTCTACTTCCTGATTGGTCGGCTGTTGTGTGACGTCATCAGTATTGTGCCTTCTTTCAGGGAGCTGAGATCTCCTTACGCTAGGGAGGGCCTCTAAATCCCTAGTTTGTATATTAAGATTGGGAGATGTTTCTTTAATAAAGAGAGCCTCGAGGATAGGTAGTCTTCTATGGTCTTGGTTTGTTGCCAGCACTTCTGTGTTTTCTATTAGAGTTTCTCTTTTTAAATTTCTTTTGTGAGCAGAATGATGGTGGTTTTTGGGAGCTCCTGAAGAGAGGTGGTATGATAACCGGCGTGAGAGCTTCATTGTTGTCATGCCAATATAGTTTGAAGGTTGGGATGCACAGTTCCCAAGTTTACATGTGTACCTATATATGACGTGAGTTCTCTGAAGGTCACTTTTACTTTCTCTTATATTATTCTTTAGTAGCAGTTGAGATGTCTTTTTATTTTGATAATATATAATCAGTTGTACTTTAGATTTTTCTTCTTTTGGTTTAATATTTCTTTTAATAATTTGTTGCATAACCCTTTCATCTTCTTTGTAGGCTGTGGAGAAGAAGGACTTATAGTAAATTTTAATCAGGTTTTTGGCGTTAATTTCCTGTGGGATTTTGTCTGGGTGGCTTTTGTCCTGGTGGTTTTTGTCCAAGTACCATTTGTCTAGAGTTCTTTTTGTGATTCGCTCTATATCCTTATTGGCGAATCCATTATTTATAAGGGTCTGAGAAGCTCTTTCTAACTCATTATGTACTGTTTCCCAATTATTACAGTGACTAAGAGATCTTCTAATATAGGCACTGATGGTAGAATCTTTGTATCTTTGGGGACATTCGCTAGTCCCATTTAGGCAATGTCCTGAATTAGATGTTTTTATGTATACAGATGTGTCGTAAGTGCCTTCATCTCTCTGTTTTACTAATGTATCTAAAAAGGGAAGGGACCCATCTATGCTGTGCTCAATTGTAAAATTGATACCAGATGTCTCTATTAATCGTTCTTTTAGATCGTCTACTTGTTGGCAATTTTCAGCTTTGACGAAAATATCGTCTATATATCTGCAGTAAATGTGAGGTTTTTGCAGATTTGCGAAAATTTCATTTTCAATGCTACCCATAAAAAAGGGAAAAAGATTCTCAGAGAAAGAGACAAGGCAGATAAAAAACTCTGCAATAATAATCTTGCCATTAAATTTAACCAAACATGCTTGAGAGAAAATCTCCTGCCCATATATACAATGAATATATATATATATATATATATATATATATATATACATATACACATATACTGTATATATACATATATACATATACATGTATGTATATATATATATATATATATATATATATATATAAATCTATGCCCAATACTTTCTTTAAAAAATGCCAAAGCATAAGTCCAAATAGTTGGGAACTAGTAGCGGTTTGAATATTGATTATTTTTGCACAATGAAATAAGGTTTTTATTGTGTAAGTGGGGAAAGGTTGTTTTTGCACAATAAAATAAGGTTTTTATTGTGTAAGTACAATATCTATTGACAGACTTCAATGAAACTTGGTCAGAATAATTGTAATAATGAGCATGAAAAAAAAAAAGCTTCCTAACTCTTGTATGATTTTAGGAAATGTCTGAAGCAGACCGATGTCTAGTTCACTCCATCCACTTTTGCTCTCTGCACTCCTTTTGCTTGTTTTTCCTCGCTCATTCTTTACTTGTGCCTTGGCATTTTAATCTTGAATTTCCCTAAATATCTTCCACAGTTTTCTTTTGTCATGCTTACAGAAATTTCCGCTCAATATTCACATAGATTCATGACAAAATGAGATGTTTTATGAATACAGAACTAAACTTGTTAAATTAACTATTGGCACACACTATATATTGGAATAGTATTCACTAAAATGCACCAACGAAGGTTACTGAGTGTTTTAATAGAATTTTTGAGTTTCTCTAAATATCTTTCATAGTTTTCTTCGATCATGCTTACAGAAATTTGCGTTCAATATTCACATAGATTCATGACAAAATGAAATATTTTATGAATACATAAATAAACTAGTTAAATTAACTATTGGTACACACTATATATCGGATTAGTATTCACCAAAATGTACCAACGAAGGTTACTCAGCGTTTTAACCAAAATCTTGAGGAGCACAGACAATTCTGTGGAGTGCCAATTTAAGGTGCAGCACTTTGTTAGGATCTCTGCAGAAGTGGGGAAAGGTTGTTTAGTAATACAGAGGTAACTACTTCTATGCAGTGCATATTGATCATGATCGAAAACGCTGTCAGTAAATATCAACTTGTCCACAATCTGACGTCATGCCCCTATACCATCCTTATTCCCCAATGAAGCTGGAAAACTTCAAAAAAAAAAAAAAAAAAAAAACGTAAGTCGCTCCAATGCCATCAACATGCTCACTTTCTCCACAAACGATCACACCTCGATGGTAAATAACATCGTTTTCCTCCCAGGTAATTAATTTTCACACGAGAATTTTCCTTTTGTTTCTTCGTTGCAGAGGTTGGTTCCCTCGGTTCCTGAGAGTAGAGAGCTCCTACGGAATGTGCAGGTGGTGTTAGTCAACGGCCATTGGGTCCTGGACTTCGCGAAGTTGACACCACCACACGTCCACTACATCGGCTGCATTCAATGTGGGTTTCCCTCTCCCCTACCCCACCACTTAGCAGCCTGGGTTAGTATCACTGAGGATTTAAAGTTCTTAGGGTAAAGTTCTATCGTTATCATTTTCGCGCCGATGACACATACTTGGGGATACAGCACTAAGTGGCTGACACATGGTTTTCTGACGGGGCCCAAAATCGCTATAAATTTCGGTTATTTTCATCCTACTTTTTCAGTTTTCTCACAAACAGATAAGACAACCAGCTGCTGCTTCTTCTCTTACTATTGCAAGATATAGACAGAAACAGCCCCACACTAATATAAAGCATACATTAGTCTAAAGTGTCTTAGCAAAGATCTGTGACTATTGTTAAGACGAAGGGGAATTAAAAAAAGTAAAAATGCCGCAAGACTCGAAATCTTGTTCAAGTACAGACTTATCTATCTCATATACATACACACACACACACACACACACACACACACACACACACACACACACACACACACACACACACACACACACACACACACACACACACACACACACACACACACACACACACACGCACACGCACACACACACACACACACACACACACACACACACACACACACACACACACACACACACACACACACACACACACACACACACACACACACTTACGTCGGACGGACGGCGACGATTGACGTCCTGAAGAAAAAGTGAAATATTCGTGGATCTCAACGCAAAGGAAGTACCTATTGTATTTACAGGGGGGGTTGCTCGTGGTGTAGTGGGAAAGTGAGGAAAAAGGAGAAGGGGAGGGATTACTGAGGGAAATGGAAGGAAATGAGGAAGGGGAGGACTTGGTCCAAGAGGCCAGGCGGCTTGTAAACAAACGACGAACCGATGATTTGGATTTTGATGATGGGACTAACAAAAATGTAAAGATTAGAAACATAGATAAGAACAGTTCAATGGAAGGTGAGGATAATAATTTCCAAGGATTTAATGAGGGGGCGGCGGATACCAACCTCCCCCGACTGACAAAACTGGAGGAAAAACTTGAACAAATGACCGAACATTGGGAGATTAGGTTCGGTAAAATGTCAAAAATTGCGGAAAGGGTTGAAACATTGGAAGAACTAGAGAAGGCGAACAAAAACTTAACTGATGAAATAGAAGAACTAAAAAGACAGTTAAGAGAAGTAAAAGAGGAGAATGAAGAATTAAAAAGGAACAATAAAGACAATAAAGAAGCAAAAGCAAAAGAGGCAGAGGGGTGGAAGAAGATACAGGAAAATAGTAAAGTTGCATTTACTGATATAATTAAACAGCAAATGAAAGAACAAACTGAAGACTCAGTTATCAACGTGATGAGACAGAAGTAGAATATTGTAAGAGACTTAGCAGATAAAAAGAAATGTATAATTATATTAGGAATGGAAGAGAAACATAACCCAGATAGAACCACAAGAATCAAGGAGGAAAATGAAAAAGTAAGCAGTTTACTAGAATTAGTTCAGGAAGATGAACCCGAAATAATGAAACAAATCGAAGAGAAGTTCAGGCTCGGAAAGTATAGTACAGATAAGACCAGACCAATTAAGATTAAATTCAGGTCACAAACGACGGCAGAGAATATCTTATCAAAAACAGGGAAACTAGCAGCAAGTGAACAATATAAAAGGGTATGGATAAAAAGGGAAATGAATAAAGAGGAAAGAGAGGAGGAAAAAATGAAAACACACGAAGCTAAAAAACAAAAAAACAAAAAAAAAAACGAGAGCAGAACAGAGACAGAAAAAAGAGATATTCTATTGGAGAGTAGTGAATATGAAAGTAAGGAAATTCGACATACTAGAGAAAAACAAAAGGGAAACAGAGAACACAATGGAAGTGGCAGAAAACTAAGAGTGTCTTACACAAATATAGATGGATTAATAACAGGATTGAATGAGCTGAATGATTATCTGAAGGAAAAAGAACCGGACATAATGGGAATTGTAGAGACAAAATTAAAAGGTCCACTACCAGGACATGATGCATATAATTATTGGATTAGAAACAGAGAGACAAAGCAAGGGGGTGGAGTTATGTTCCTGACTAAGAAGGATATAAAGGTGAGGTGTGTCACATATGGAAAGAATACAGTAGAGATGATTATGATCGAAGTGGAAGACAGAGATAAGAAGAGCAGAAAGTTTGTGATAAATTATGTGCCTCCAAAAACAGCCTCGTGGGAAGAGAGTGAATGTAAAAGTATGTTAGAGGACACAAAAATAACATTAAATAAGATAATGGAAGATGGAGGAAGAATAGTTATGATGGGCGACTTTAATTGCAAAGAAGTCTGCTGGGAAGAGATGACAGTAAAGGGTGGAGACGGCTCATGGGGAAACGTTCTACTCGAGATGATTACTGACCATACAATGACACAGTGGATACAGGAGAACACTAGATATAGAAATGAAGAAGAACCATCGAGACTAGACCTAATAATTACATTTGAACCTAGAATAGTGGAAAAGATTGAATATAAAACACCAATAAGTAAAAGTGACCACTTATTGATTGAACTGGAACTAAATGAGGAAAAATACATGAAAAGAAATGAACAACATAGAAAAGGAAGAATGATATATGAAAAAACAAACTTTGATAAAATAAGAGAATTCTTTCAAAAAGAAAACTGGGAAGGAATATACAAAGAAGAAACAACAGTGGAAGAGAAATAGAATATTTTGAAAAAAATTATAAAAAAGGAGTGGAAAAGTATGTCCCAAGACAAAAACAAGAAAAGGAATATGTAAAGTGCTGGTACAACAAAAGTTGCAGGGAGTTAAAAGATAAAAGAGACAAAGCTTGGACCAGATGGAAAAAAATACAAAAGGTCTGAAAAATGGAAAATATATACTTGTTATAGAAATGAATATGTACAAACGTGCAGAGAGGAAAAGAGAAAATATGAAAAAGATGTCATAGAAAAATGTAAAGATCAACCAAAACTATTTTACTGATTTGTAAACAACAAACTGAAAAACAAACAAGATTTTGAGAAATTAAGACAAGTAGGAGTTGAATACACAGAGGAAATTGAAATGGCGGAAATTATGAACAAACATTTTAAATCAGTGTTTACAAGGGAGAACATACAACCTGAAGAGATCGAATGGGAGGAGAAAGTCCCCCCTATGGAAGAAATAGAAGTAACAAAGAATGAAATATTGAAACACTTGAGTAATCTTGATGTCAGAAAATCGCATGGACCAGATGAAATAGCAAATTGGATACTGAAAGAATGCAGGAATGAACTGGCAGACAAAATACATAGTATAATAAACAGTTCCTTGAAAGAAGGAAAAGTTCCAGAAGATTGGAAAAAAGTAAATATAGTACCTATATATAAAGTGGGAAATAAAGAAGACCCTACCAACTATAGACCAGTCTCCCTAACAAGTACAATAGCAAAAAATTGTGAAAGAATTGTCAAAAGTAGATGGGTAAAATATTTAGAAAAAAACAACGTGCTAAATCCAAGGCAATTTGGATTCAGACAAGGACGATCATGCGTCACCAATTTGATATGTTTCTATTCAAGGCTAATAGATATAATACAAGAAAGAGATGGATGGGCTGATTGTGCATTTCTAGACCTAAAAAAAGCTTTTGACAAAGTACAACATAAGAAGTTGCTTAAGAAATTAGAAAATGAAGGAGGAATATAGGGCAAACTGCTTAAATGGATGGAAGACTTTTTGCAAGAAAGAAAAATGAGAGTAGTGATAAGAGACAAACACTCAAAATGGGATGAAGTAATAAGCGGTGTTCCACAAGGAACAGTTCTGGCCCCAATAATGTTTGCTATATATATTAATGATATGGATGAAGGAATTGAAAGCTATATGAGCTTCTTTGCAGATAATGCAAAACTATTGAAAAAAGTGAACACGGAAGAAGATTGTGAGTCACTACAGAGTGATCTAAATAAAGTACAGGAATGGAGTAGGAAGTGGGAGATGGAGTTCAATACAAAGAAGTGTAGTATAATGGAATTTGGAAAAAGCAAAAAAAGAATAGTAGGATCATATAAATTGGGAGAAGAAGGAATAAAAAAAAGTAGAAAATGAGAAGGACCTGGTAGTCATTGTTATGAATAATATGTCACCTGAGAAACATATAAACAAGATTTTTGGAGAAACTTATGATTTAATAAGAACAATCAAAGTTGCATTTACATACCTGGATGAAGAAATGGTGAAGAAAATTCTAATCACTCTGATAAGACCAAGATTGGAATATGCAGCAACGATATGGTCACCAAGTACAAAAAAATGTATAAAAAAACTTGAAAGAATACAAAGAGCAATTACAAAATTGGCACCAACACTCTCAAAACTATCATATGAAGAGAGACTAGCAAAACTTGAACTACAGACACTAGAGCAAAGAAGAGAGAGAGGAGATTTGATAGCTATTTACAGAATCATGAAAGGCATAGAAATTACTGATAGAGAGAATCTGATAAAATGGGATGATAGAAATACAAGAGGACACGGAAAGAAAATTAAGAAAGACAGCTATAGAAGAGATCTGAAAAAGAACAGCTTTCCTCACAGAGTAATAGACAGTTGGAACAAGTTAGATGAGAAAGTGGTGTGTGCAAAAAACAATACAAGAATTTAAAAATAGTTTAGATAAAATGAAATATGAAGACGGGACATCACGAGCATAGCTCCCCTTCCCGTAAAATACAACTAGGTAGATACACACACACACACACACACACACACACACACACACACACACACACACACACACACACACACACACACACACACACACACACACACACACACACACACACACACACACACACACACACACATTCTAATGTCGTCTCCAAGATTAGTTGAACCAAAATCAGTTGAAATATATTTGTAGCTATCTCCTATTGCATATTTTTCTTAAATGATTATAGTAAGGCTCTTTGCCAACACATCTTGATGGGTTGACACAGAACAAAATAAATTCATGATCTATTAAGGCTCTATTTTCTACTTTGCTTCTTGGTTGAATAAAACCGTCACGACGTCCATACTAGCCAGTCTCTCAAGTCAACACTCAAATAAATAAATAGATAAATAAAACTAAATTCCAAAAAATAATATCCCCTCAAAATTCCTGTCCTTACACTACCACCCCCTGGGGATGCTGAAATCAATTATAGGGGGTGGTGAGAAGTGGTGCACACAAAAATCACAATGATATATGTATCATTGATTACCTAGTTGTGCATATTTGACTTTTTCCATGCTATTTTATTTTTCTAGGGTATTCTTATTTCTTCTACAAACAATATTGTCAATTTGTTTTAGTTCTAAGGAATCAAGAAAATAAATCGTCAAACAGTACACTTCACTTTCTTTTATCATTCTAATAACAAGATAGGGGTGCTGGACTGATTAGACATGACAACAGGGGGTGCTATGGTCGGAAAAGGTTGGGAAACGCTGATTTAGAGGGGTCTTGTTGGAGACCGTCTAACTTTTGACAGTAGAGTTCTTTGTTCGAGTGAAACGTTATTACAATTTAAAACTAGTTATCTATTTTCCATTATGAAATTTGACCAACTTTTCTATCAACTCATTGGTAATTGCATACTTTGACACGAAAACTAGAAAGACTTAAGAAGACTTCTAATTATCAAACAGCTGTTATTTCTAACAATACCTATTTTAGGGAAAATCTCCTATCTAAGTATACTCACATACATTATCAAGTAACAACCAATATGAACCAGTAAAAAAGATACCCGGCATGAAGTCTGGAGTGTTAGACTGCACATTTAAGCGGGCTTTATTTTTTTCCATAATATTTTGCTCTCCTCTTTTGCCTTTTGCAGATGGACAGCGCTTCTGAGGGTATAGTTCTATTTTCACTTGGGTTCACGGGATACGAATCTGCCGCCGTGCCCAAGGCCGTTATCCATGCCTTCATGGCCGCCTTCCGGCGGCTCCCTTCCGGCTATCGTGTACTCTTCCGGTTTAATAAAAAAGATTTAGAAGACATTCCCGAGAATGTTCTTGTCATCGACTGGTTCCCGCAGTACGACCTCCTAGGTAAGATTTACAAAGACCATTTCTCAGATTTGACGTCTTGTCCAGTTAGACCCCAAAGCTCTCTTACAGTTTTGCATTATCTGTTTTGAATGTGTGATTATATATTTTCCCTGTGTGATACAAAGAGGGTCAACCTTTAATTTTATTAATATATATGCTATCACATCTTTGTCGCATTTTTTGTGGGTTCTTGGGGGAATTTAAACTTGTACATTTCTTTAAATCTTCTTTATATTTTTTCCCTCTATGAGAAGTATCAATGCAATGTGTAAACGATAGAAATCCAAGCAAACTAACATCCTGACTTGCCAATTCAACCCTATGCTACAAAGGATCACATACCTTTTATACTTAGCATCGCAGCATATTACATTATATAATACAGACATACATAACACTTCATTCCCTCTTAAAAATTGAGGACTTAAGTAAAACAAATGTGTGTGTGTGTGTGTGTGTGTGTGTGTGTGTGTGTGTGTGTGTGTGTGTGTGTGTGTGTGTGATGCAAAATTCTCTTACATGTTAATGGTCTACACATCTAGACGAGTAGATGGACGCCTTTCTTAGTTCTTGGTGGGAGTTCTTTTTTACAATGGGAAGTGATGGGTGCTGCAAGTGGAATGTTTGGGTCAGTGACATTTTCATAAAGGGTTTGACTGCACCTCTGTTTCAGGCTTAGTAACTTCCATAGAAACGTCAGATCTATCACTGAATGAAGGAATTAATTGATCAACATGACTCTTTACAGAACTTCTTTTTGGTTGTACCTAGTATTGCCTATTTCCCAATTTACTTGTTAATGTTCATGGAGTCCATTTCTCCGCTGTGCCATAAGACCATACCATATCTGGTTAAGACTCTGAAGACTCCCTTGGTTTCTTTTGACCTTTTAGTTGTTTCTATCCTATATTTTTCATTTTACTTTGGGAGTTTGGTAACATCAAATCAATTTTATTTCTAATCTTCTTCCCATCAAGAGCTGTGAGGGTGGTACTCCCGTAATAGCACGTGGAGTAGTTATATAAGCGAAAGAAATTGATCGATACATGAGGTAACATTTGATACAGTAGCTTGTCGGCACTTCATGTTCTGTTTAATGGTCTGCTTAAATCTTTCAGCTTTTTCTTTAGTGGCTGGATGATAACGTGCGGACAATGTATGGTATATATAATTTACTGTTAAAAAAAATCCTAAAATTCCTGGAAAGTGAACGGGGAACTATTGTCGGATACAATGCATTCCGGTAGTCCATGCGTGGTAAATACTGACATGAGTGCTCTAACAGTGGATAAAGCAGTTGTGGACTGTTTTGGAATTACCTCAGGTCACTTACTATATGAATCTACTGCAATTAAGTGAGTTACCTAAACACGGACCAGCATAATCTATGTATAATTTTTGCCATGAGTATTTTGGATATCCTCATGGGTGTAAAAGGGACACTGCTGGTTCATTTTGGTGTATTGCACGCTGTGCACCTTTCCTTACAAAATCCTCAATGTCACTGTCTACGCTTGGCCACCTAACAAATAATCTAGCAATGACTTTAGATCTTATTATACACTGGTGATCTGCATGAATTTTCTCAGGTACTCTTTGGAGCAGAAACATGGAACATGAGAGAGGAAGAGAGAAGGAACTTGAATGTGTTTGAGATGAAGTGTCTGAGAAGTATGATGGGGGTTACTAGGCTAGATAGAGTGAGAAATGAGGAAGTGAGGAGGGGAACAGGGGTGGAAAGGGAGCTGGGAGATAGGGTGGATGAAAGAGTATTAGGATGGTTTGGACACATGGAAAGAATGAGTGAAGAAAGACTAGTAAAGGAGGTATGGAAGGCAGATTTGGAGGGAGTGAACATGAGGGGACGTCCTAGGATGAGATGGATGGATGGGGTGAAGGGGGCTTTGGGGAAGAGGGGAATGTCGGTTGAGGAAGGACGGGAGAGGACAGAAGACAGGGGTGAATGGAGAATGGAACCGTATATGGAAAATGTTGTGATGCATGAGGTGGATTGGACGGGGGAATGGGGGTGAGGTAGTATGTGTGAGCACAAATTTTTGACGCAGCCCGAAGGGATTTCTCCCCGTCCTCTCCTTTATATGGGGGGACGGAGACGGGGGGTCACCGATTTAATGAAGCGGCCTTGCTGTGGATGTGCTGTGTCCTGCGACACTGCTTCTGACCCAGGGCAGTGGACAGGGTGCAGGGATGACCCGTCATCTAGGAGGTGCTAAGATGGGAGGGAGGGTGGAGGGGTGTGGAGTGTTTTCGGGGATGAAATGGATGGGAATGTTTTTGTGCCTTGTCCTTTTTGGCTACCCCCCTGGTAAGGGAAAAAAAAACCTTGGTATATGTATGTACTCTTTGTCTCAATGTTTGTGGTGTGACCACTCGGCCACCTCTCAAGTTCCAGTTTTGCTCAATACTGAATCCTGGCCACATAATTTTTTTATGGTTTATATTCCTAACTCATCATAGCTGAAGCTCTTTCAGTAAAAAGACTTTGCAAAAATTGGGACAGTACTAGGTCTTTACTAGTATTCTGTGCTATTATATTAGCTTATATGGACAAAAGTAATTTTTTGATCAACAAAGTGTTATTCTCATATTTTTTAGTAGCTTTGTGAACGGGTAGTCTGGAGTGTACATCTGCATTTCCCATCTGAGCAGTTTGTCTGTACTCCAAGGAATAATCGTGTGCTGATAGTATAACACCCATCTTTGTAGCCATACAGCTAGTAAAGTGGGTAATCCCTCTTTGAGACCCAAAGTAGGCAATAATGTAAAATGTTGCCTGCCATACATGTGGATTGTATATATTTCATATATATATGCTAAGCCTTCTTTCTCTATCTGAGAATAATTGATATCTGCTCTGTTCAATGCTTTAGAGGCAAATGCAAGTGCTGTTTCACTACCATCAGGTATGGCGCGTGCTATAACGGATCCTACACACAGAGATGAAGCATAAAAGACCAATATGACTGGTCCTTTTGAAAATGGACAAGGGAATGTGGAGAAAATATTTCCAACTTGACTTTTTAAAAAGCTTTCTGACAGTTTGTTAACCAATGCAATGGCACGTCTTTTTTGAGCAGCTCATGCAATGGGTGAACAATTATAGCTAGAAAAAAAAAAAAAACCCTAAAAGGTAACTAACGCCAGGAATAACTGTAACTCCTTCACATTTTCATATTTTAGAGTGTCTTGGCATCCTGAATTACTATGACATTGTCTCAGGTTTTGTAGATACCTTGTTCATCTATGACAAATCCCAATTACTCTACTGATGATACTTGTAACTGCCATTTATCTTCATGTACTTTCAGACCATTTTCAATATACTGTACTCTGTAGCACTGCTATTAGTCTATAAAACAAAAGACTCTTGGCATACCATTAAATATTTAAATCATTGTCTACTTCCACAATGCAGGACCACTAGCCACTCCAAAGGGCAATCTCTGGGAAAGAAAAAGTCCTAAATATTTGCTGAGGGTGCACACTTCTTGTGATTTTGCCTCTATAAGCAGTTCCTGAAAGGCATGTTTTAAACATGTTTTAGAAAATACCTGGCTATTACCTAAACTAGAGAATTTTTTGGCGGGTTTGGCAGTGGGTGCTGCGTTACTTGTTGTTGAGAATTAACTATTACCTTGTAATCACCACAAAATCTTATTCCTCCATCCTTTTTGCCTATCGGAACTAGCAGCGTAACCCAATCTAAGTATATTACTGTCATGACCCACCTATGGGCCAGGCTAGTCGCGACACGAGAAAAAAAAAAAAAAAAAAAAAAAAAAAAAAGGGCCATGCACAGTTCGCACGAGTGACAGAGTTCAGACAGGATAATTAAACTCTTCGTTAAAATTACTTATTATTAAAACACACACACACACACACACACACACACACACACACACACACACACACACACACACACACACACAACATAAATGGACATAGAATAAGAAAGAATAACAACAAGTGTTATATGAATTATAAATGCATAATTAATTACCAAGTAGTCCCTGGGTGTACGCTTGTATGCAGCACGTAAGAACAGGTGGGCGAAATGAAGTCTTGATTAAGGTGTAGGCAAGTCTTGATTCTGGTTGCTAGAAGTCGTACCAATGAAAAATCGTTTGGGGCGACTCTCGGTAACAAATGGATTGTTTGAGTAGAGGCTGATACACGATAACTTCTGGTAAGGGACTCTTCTGGTAGTCGGGAACACGTAGAGGATTGATTGATGTTTCGTAGTAGAGAAGAAACACACACACACACAAACACATACACATTCACACACACACACACACACACACACACACACACACACACACACACACACACACACACACACACACACACACACACACACACACACACACACACACACACACACACACACACACACACACACACACACACACACACACACACACACACACACACACACACACACACACACACACACACCCGCGCGCACATACACACGCACACACACACACACACACACACACACACACACACACACACACACACACACACACACACACACACACACACACACACACACACACACACACTTTCGTCGGATGGACGGCGAAGATTGGAGTTTCGAAGAAAAAGAAAAATCTACGTGGATCTCAACGTCAAGGAAGTACCTATTGTATTTACAGGGAAGGGGAGAGCTCGTGGTGTAGTGGGAAGGTGAGAAAAAAGGAGAAGGGGAGGGATTACTGAGGGAAATGGAAGGAAATGAGGAAGGGGAGGACTTGGTCTAGGAGGCCAGGCGTCTTGTAAACAAACGAAGGACTGATGATTTTGGAAATGAAGGGATTAACAAAAATGTAAAGATTAGAAATATAGATAAGAGCAGCACAATGGAAGGTGAAGATAATAATTTCCAGGGATTTAATGAGGGGGGGGGGATACCAACCTCCCCCGATTAGCAAGACTAGAGGAAAAACTTGAAAAAATGACCGAACATTGGGAGAGTAGGTTCGGTAACATAGCAAAGATTGCGCAGAGAGTTGAAAAATTGGAAGAACTAGAGAAGGTGAACAAAAACTTAACTAAAGAAATAGAAGAATTAAAAAGACAGTTAAAAGAAGTAAAAGATGAGAATGAGGAATTAAAGAGGAATAATAAAGACAATAAAGAGGCCATAGCAAAAGAAGCACAGGGTTGGAAAAAATCCAAGAAAACAGTAAAGTTGAATTTACTGACATAATAAAACTGCAGATGAAAGAACAAACTGAAGATTCAGTTATTAAAGTGATGAGACAGAAGGAGAATATAGTAAGAGACCTAGCAGATAAAAAGAAATGTATAATTATGTTAGGAATGGAAGAGAAATATAACCTAAATAGAACCACAAGAATCAAAGAGGAAAAAAAAAAGTAAGCAGTTTACTAGAATTAGTTCAGGAAGATGAACCTAAAATCATGAAACAAATTGAAGAGATGTATAGGCTCGGAAAGTATAGTACAGATAAGACCAGACCAATTAAGATTAAATTCAGGTCACAAACGACAGCAGAGAATATCTTAGCAAAAAGAGGGAAACTAGCAAACAGTGAACAATATGAAAAGGTATGGATAAAAAGAGAAATGAATAGAGAAGAAAGAGAGGAAGAAAAATGAAAAGACAAGAAGCAAAAAAAAAAAAAAAAAAATCGAGAACAGAACAGAGACAGAAAAAGAGAAATTCTATTGGAGAGTAGTGAATATGAAAGTGAGGAGATGGGCTATATCGGAGAAAAACAAAGGGGAAACAGAAAATACAATGGAAGTAGCAGAAAATTAAGAGTGTCTTACACAAATATAGATGGATTAATAACAGGATTGAATGAACTGAATGATTATCTGAAGGAGAAAGAACCGGACATAATGGGAATTGTAGAGACAAAATTAAAAGGTCCACTACCACCCAACAGTGTAGGACATGATGCATATAATTATTGGATTAGAAACAGAGAGACAAAACAAGGGGGTGGAGTTATGTTCCTGACTAAGAAAGATATAAACGTGAGGAGTGTCACATATGGAAAGAATACAGTAGAGATGATTATGATCGAAGTGGAAGACAGAGATAAGAAGAGCAGAAAGTTTGTGATAAATTATGTGCCTCCAAAAACAGCCTCGTGGGAAGAGAGTGAACATAAAAGTATGTTAGAAGACACAAGGACAACATTAAATAAGATAATGGAAGATGGAGGAAGAATAGTTATGATGGGCGACTTTAATTGCAAAGAAGTCTGCTGGGAAGAGATGACAGTAAAGGGTGGAGACGGCTCATGGGGAAATGTTCTACTCGAGATGATTATTGACCATACAATGACACAATGGATTCAAGAGAACACTAGGTATAGAAATGAAGAAGAACCATCGAGACTAGACCTAATAATCACATCAGAACCTGGAATAGTGGAAAAGATTGAATATAAGACACCAATAAGTAAAAGTGACCACATATTGATTGAACTGGAACTAAATGAGGAAAAATACATGAAAAGAAATGACCAATATAGACAAGGAAGATTGATGAATGAATTTTTTATTTTTTTATTTTTTTATAAGATAAGAGAATTATTTCAAAAAGAAAACTGGGAAAGAATATACAAAGAGGAAACAACAGTGGAAGAGAAATGGAATATTTTGACAAAATTTATGAAAAAGGAGTGTAAAGGATGTCCCAAGACAAAAACAAGAAAAAGAATATGTAAAGTGCTGGTACAACAAAAGTTGCAGGGAGTTAAAAGACAAAAGAGACAAAGCTTGGGCAAAATGGAAGAAAGACAAAAGACCTGAAAAATGGAAAATATATACTAGTTATAGAAATGAATATGTACAAGTGCGCAGAGAGGAAAAGAGAAAATATGAAAAAGATGTCATAGAAAAATGTAAAGATCAACCAAAACTATTTTACAGATTTGTAAACAACAAACTGAAAAACAAAAAAGAATGAAAAAGATTACGACAAGAAGTTGAATACACAGAGGAAATAGAAATGGCAGAAATTATGAACAAGCATTTTAAATCGGTGTTTACAAGGGAGAACATACTACCTGGAGAAATCGAATGGGAAGAGAAAGTCCTTCCTATGAAAGAAATAGAAGTAACAAAGAATGAAATAATGAAACACTTGAGCAACCTTGATGTCAGAAAATCGCATGGACCAGATGAAATAGCAAACTGGGTTTTGAAAGAATACAGACAAAATACATAGCATAATAAACAGTTCCTTGAAAGAAGGAAAAGTTCCAAAAGACTGGAAAAGAGCAAATATAGTACCTATATATAAAGGGGGAAATAAAGAAGACCCTACTAACTATAGACAAGTCTCTCTAACAAGTACAATAGCAAAAATTTGTGAAAGAATGATCAAAAGTAAATGGGTAAAGTATTTAAAAAAAACAACAACAACGTGTTAAATCCAAGGCAATTTGGATTCAGACAAGGACGATCATGCGTCACTAATGTAATATGTTTCTATTCAAGACTAATAGACATAATACAAGAATGAGATGGATGGGCTGATTGTGCATTTCTAGACCTAAAAAAAGCTTTTGACAAAGTACAACATAAGAAGTTGCTTAAGAAATTAGAAACCGAAGGAGGAATACAGGGCAAACTGCTTAAATGGATGGAAGACTTTGTGCAAGAAAGAAAAATGAGAGTAGTGATAAGAGACAAACACTCTAATTGGGATGAAATAATAAGTGGTGTTCCACAAGGAACAGTTTTGGCCCCAATAATATTTGCTATATATATTAATGATATGGATAAAGAGATTGAAAGTTATATGAGCTTCTTTGTAGATGATGCAAAACTGTTAAAAAAGTGAACACTGAAGAAGATTGTGAATCACTACGAAGTAATATCAATAAAGTATGGGAATGGAGTAAGAAGTGGGAGATGGAGTTCAATACTAAGAAATGTAGTATAATGGAATTTGGAAAAGCAAAAAAAGAATAGTAGGATCATATAAATTGGGAGAAGAAAGAATAAAAAAAGTTGAAAATGAGAAGGACCTAGGAGTCACTATTATGAATAATATGTCACCTGAGAAACATATAAACAAGATTTTTGGAGAAACTTATAATTTAATAAGAACAATCAAATTGGTATTTACATACCTGGATGAAGAAATGGTGAGGAAAATACTACTCACTTTGATAAGACCAAGATTGGAATATGCAGCAACGATGTGGTCACCAAGTACAAAAAAATGTATAACAAAACTTGAAAGAATACAAAGAGCAATTACAGAATGGGCACCAACCCTCTCAAAACTTTCATATGAAGAGAGACTAGCAAAACTTGAGCTACAGACATTAGAGCAAAGAAGAGAGAGAGGAGATTTGATAGCTATTTACAGAATCATGAAAGGAATAGAAACTATTGATAGAGAGGATTTAATAAAATGGGATGATAGAAATACAAGAGGACACGGAAAGAAAATCAAGAAAGACAGCTATAGAAGAGATCTGAAAAAGAACAGCTTTCCGCACAGAGTAATAGACATTTGGAGCAAGTTAGATGAGAAAGTAGTGTGTGCAAAAATAATACATGAATTCAAAAACAGTTTAGATAAAATGAGATATGAAGACGGGACCCCACGAGCATAGTTCCCCTTCCCGTAAAATACAACTAGGTAAATACACGCACACACACACACACACACACACACACACACACACACACACACACACACACACACACACACACACACACACACACACACACACACACACACACACACACACACACACACACACACACCTAGGTGAAACGTTGTATGTACTGTATTTCGTCAAATCCTTTATGTAGGCAAGTCTTCCAACAAGTGTTTTTGTGTCATTATGATATTTGGAAATAAGCTCTCCTACTGGAAGGGTCATGGTGGCGTGATGGTAGATGGTCAGCAGGTCACCTCTTTCTCTTCTTTGTTCCGGAGTCGGTACATTAAGTTTTGACAATCTCTCCTCATATGACAGGTTTGAAAGTGTTGGGGCCATTCTTTCAATTTTCTTTATATTCTTTTAGGTACTGGGTGACCATAGTGTCGCAGCATACTCCAGTCTAGGCCTTATTAGTGTGACTAGTAATTTTTCTTACCATATCAAAATAGGAGAAGGCCATCTTTATTGATCATAGCAAGTTGTAGGATTCTCCAACTTTTTTATTGATCTGTTTATCAGGGGACATGTCATTTGTAATGATTACTCCCAAGTCTTTTTCAGATTCCATTTTCTTTACTTCCTATGTACCGATTTTATATTATCCTTATATATATATATATACATACATATATATATATATACTTTTTCCGAATTCCATTATGCTACATTTCTTGATGTTGAAGTCTACTTCTCTCTTCTGACTCCATTTTCAAACCTTCCTCCGGTCTCTCTGCAGTGATTCACAATCCGTTTCAGTATTCGTTTTCCTCTGCAATTTAGCGTCGTCTGCAAAGAAGCTCATGTAACATTCTACATCTTCATCCATGTCATTCACATAAATAGTAAACATTATTGGAGTCAATACTGATCCTTGTGGAACTCCGTTAATCACCTCCTTCCAAGCTGAACTCTTTTCTCTGAGCACTACATCATCTCCTTCCAAGCTGAACTCGTTTCTCTGAGCACTACCCTCATTTCCCTTCCATGCAAAAAATCCTCCATCCAGCTCAATAGTTTACCTTGTATCCCGCCTATGTTCTCCATTTTTTTTTAATGATTTTCATGTGGTACTTTGTCGAAAGGTTTTTGTAAGTCTAGGAAAGTACAATCCGCCCATCCATCCCTTTCTTATATTGTATCTATTAGTCTTGAGTAGAAACAGATTAAATTTGTGGCACATGATCTTCTCTAAATCCAAATTGTCTCGGGTTTATTATATATTTTCTTCCAGGTGATTTATTCATCCATTCTTAATAACTTTTTACAAAATTTAGCTACAGTGCTTGTAAGGGAAACCGGTCTGTAATTTGTTGATTCTTCTTTGTTTTTTCTTATATATATTGAAACAATAATGAAATTTTTCCAGTCTTTTGGAATTTTTCCTTCTTTGAGTGAGCATCCTATTATGTTATATATTTTGTCTATTAATTCTTCCGTACTTTCTTTTAAGTATCCAATTTGCTATTCCGTATGGGCCGTGTGGTTTCCTGACATCAAGGTTTGTTAGTTGATCCATGATTTCTTTTTGTGTTGTTTTTATTTCCCTCATGGAGGGGGATCGCACTTTGTTCCCTTCATCCCAATTCTGTAATTTTTCTCTGGTGAAAACTGACTTGAAGTAATTTCTCATGACTTCAGCCATTTCTAAATCTTCTGTGTACTCTATATTTCCATGACGTAGTTTCACAATTTCCTGTTTGTTTTTAAGTTTATCATTAACATATCTATAGTCATGTCAAGTAATACGTTTCCCCATAGATCCTCTCCAACTTTCACTGTTATCTCTCCCCAATAGATTTCTTTGCAGTTAAAATCTCCCATAAGTACCAGGTTACCTCTATCTTTCAACATTTCGTATAATGAATGCCTTGTATCTTCCAACATTTTTCAATGTTCGGCCTCTTTCCAAGAACCCGTTTTTAGGGGCACATAAATCACTACAAACTTTTTACTTTTCATGTCGCTATCCTCAACTTTTATCATGATCATTTCCACACTGTTTATACCCTCAGTAACCTTCGTTACATTTAAGTTTTTCTTGGCCAGAAACATGACTCCCCCGCCCTGTTTCTTGTTTTTTATTTTATTTTAATCCAATTATTATATAATCCATGTCCAACAATATTAGGTGGTAGTACACCCCTTAATTTTGTCTCTGCAATTACTATTATGTCTGTTTTTCCTCTGACAGGTAATCATTTAGTTCACTTAATCCTGATATCAATCCATCTATATTGGTATAGGCCACTTTTAGTTTTTTCCTTCGCCATCTCGTTTTCTGTTCCTTTCGTTTCGCTTACCTTTGTGTACCATTTTCTCAGCTTTATGTCTAAGACTCTCCAATAGAACTCCTTTCTTTCGGCCTCCTTTCTCTTCGCGTGTTTTTCTTTAGCTTCATCTCTTAATGTCTTCTCTCTCTTTCCTCAACGTTCATTTCTCCTTTTTATCCATATATTGTTGTAGTGTTCACTCTTTGCTAACTTTCTTGATCTTGCTAGTATGTCTTCTACTACCATTTGTGACCTCTTCTATTTCCTTTTCTATTTCTTGGTCTCCGTCTTGTACTTCTTTTAGAATTGTTTGTGCTATTTCTTTTTTTGCTTTTCCCTCAAGTACCTAACCATGCTATGTTTTCCCTTTAGTCCATATACAACAATACACTTTTTATCCACAGTATCTCTAACTCAATTTGCTTTCTCTTTGATTAGTTGAATAATTGTGTCCTTTGCATTCTCCTGCATTTGTTGTTGTACTATTTCTTTAAAAGCTATCTCTTTGTCTTCTCCATTTTCATTCCATTTCTTAACCTTCTGCAAATTTTCCTTTCCTAAATTTTCTTCAAATCTATCAGACATTGCCTGTATTTTGTGGTTTACCTCTTTTTCAAATTCTCACTATTGGTGGTATCTTTGTTCTTTATTCTTTCATTTTCACATTTAACCTCAGTTTCTTTTTAATTTACTCAGTTCATTATTCATTTCAGCATTCTTTTCCTTTAAATCATACATTTCATTTGTCTACTTCAAAGAAGTCTTTTCTTAAATTCATAATCTCTTTCTTTAGTCCCATGAATTACCTATCCCATGAGTTTATATAAAAACTCATCTTCTTTTCCATGTTTAATATTCGATTCAGATTTCTTCTTTCGTACTTACAAAATCCAGAAAGAGGATAGTCAGTACTTGGCCTAAGCATTCCCCTTGGCGTCTCAAGGCCTCTGTTTACATTAAATTTCGGTATAGCGCATCCAGAGGGCTTTGCGTTCATGTCAACGTTCGATTCAAAATCGTCGCCATTTTCACTTGATCTTTCTTGGTTTCGTTGAATTTTCTCTCAATAGACATTACTAGCACTGCTCTAGATTATTTTGGGCAACCGCAAGTGCTCCCCCTCCCACTCAATGCAACCTAAGCCTCCTGTTCTCCTTGCACTATTGAGAATTTTCGTCTTGTGTGAGTGTGTGTGTGTGTGTGTGTGTGTGTGTGCGTGCGTGCGTGCGTGCGTGTGTGTGTGTGTGTGTGTGTAATTGGAGAAAAATGTAGGTGTCATTAAGCTTAGACCATCGGAACCAAAATTTGGTTAACCAATCTTCTAAGGTAGTCAGCCCACTGGGGCGTCTAATAAAGAGACATTATCAATAGGAATAACGAGGGGAGTAAGCGTAGTGTGGCCAACGTTGCTCACTGTACGCTTTAGTTATTAGGGATAGGGAAAGAGATTGAGGCCGTGTTGTGTCGTGTCAATTTTATTTTTCGCTGCCGACGGATACCGAGTAGGTAACCCACTCGCCTTATCGAAGGATAACTTAAACAGTATCTAAATTTTCTTTCACGATACCTACAAGTTTCATTATGTGCTAGTGAATTTAGTAAGAAAATAGGCCACTAGTTCGTGATCCTTGTGTTGGCTGAAATTGTAATCAAGTGTATTATGTAAAGTAATAAAGAGTGGTGGAAGAGGTAAACACAAGGGTAATGGACCAGGGATTGGCGATGGTCAAAGAAAATGGACAAAAGTGGGAGATAAACCAGTTGTTGTTTGCTGATAACACTGCGCTCATAGCAGGATCAGAGGAGGGATTAAGGAAGATAGTGACGGAGTTTGAGAAGGTGTGTGAAAGAAGTAAATTGAAGATAAACGTGGGTAAAAGTAAGGTGATGAGATGTACAAGGGGAGAATATGGCAGCATGTTGGAAGTAAGTATTAAGGGAGAGAGAGACTGTAAAAAGTGGATAGCTTTAGATACTTGGGTGCAAATGTAGCGGAAAGGGAGGAGTGGAGGTGGAAGTAATGTAGATTGAAAAACAAGTAAATGCCTTGGTGGATTAAAAAGTGTAATGAGAAATAGACATTTGCGAATGGATGCTAAGAGGAGATTGTATGAAAGAGTGATTGTGCCGACAGCATTGTATGGGGGCAGAAACATGAAACATAAGAGAGAAAGGAAGGAAGAGTTTAAACGTATTTGAGATGAAATGCCTGAGGAGTATGGTAGGGGTTACTAGACTGGGTAGAGTGAGAAACTAGCAGATGAGGAGAAGAATGGGGTGGAAAAGGAGTTGGGAAATAGGGTTAATGAAAGAGTATTGGGATGGTTTGGAGACATGGAAAGAATGGGTGAAGAAAGGTGTGGAAGAGGTGTGGAAAGCAGAAATGAAAGGAGTGAACACGAGTGGACGACCAAGGATGAGATGGATGGATGGGGTAAAAGGGGCATTGGGAAAGAGGGCAATGTCTTTTCAGGAGGGAATGTCAAAGACAGAAGATAAGGGTGAGTAGAGAATGGTTGTGTATGGATGATGCTATGATGCATGGAAGGGATTGGGTGGGGATGGGGGTGGGGGAGTATGCGTGAATGATATTTTGACGCGGCCCGAAGGTATTTCTCCCCATCTTCTCTTTTTCTGCATAAAGGGACGGAGAAGGGGGGGGGGGGTTCGCCGATTAAATGAAGCGGTCTTACTTTGGATGAGCTGTGTCCTGCTACATTGCATCAGACCCAGGGCAATGGGTGAGATGCAGGGATGACCCGTCATCCAGGAGGAGCCAAGATAAGAGGGAGTGAGGGAAGGAGGGGGTGAGTGGGAATGCAGTATGTAGAGATGAAATGTGTGGGAGTGGATTCTATGCCTTTGGCTTTGGCTACCTCCCTTGTAAGGGGGAAAAACTGTTGGTATATGTATGTATGCACATAAAGAAAGAATAACTTAGAATTTAGATAAAAACAAATCTAACATTTGTTTGAAATAAAGACCAATCATTACAGTTTTACTTTACAAATTTCCTTTAATCTTTATTTCTTCCTTTCACTCCATGAGGAGTATCTTTTCACTTTAACACCGAAAGTCCACTTTCACTTGGACCCACACTGTGAGGAGTATCGATATAATGTGTGAACAATAGAAATCCAAACAAACAAACATCTTGACCTCCCAGTCCAATCTTATGCTGCAAAGGGTCGCATGCCTTTTATATTTGGCATTAGCATCACAGCATATTACATTATACAATACATGCGTATATATCAATCTACAAATTAACAATAACTCAGGGTATCTGTTTTATTTATGCAATGCTTTAACATAGTATTAACTATCATACATAATTGTAAGATGATAATAATTCATTTATTATGCGCCATTTATTATCTGATAGGATTAACCACTTTCAAAATGAAAGGTGTCCAATTTTACTGGAATGGGTTTTAGTTGTTACCAAAGTCAATAATAGCTGAGTAGATTACACTAAAATTCTTTATTTTTTCATTTTTATTTATCTATTTATTTTCTATTGATTGAATTTGAGATTACTGATCCTATTGCCAAAACGTGTAACCTTTTCCGCTTTAAAGGTCAACATTTCATGTTAGTTTTATTTCAACTAAACACAGAATATCAGGTTTATTTACTGATAGATAACAAGTGACCTCCAACATGGTGGATGGAAAGCCATCTGCATTTGCATTTGCCATTTGAATTTAGAAACATCGAGGACTTCAGTACAATCTTGATTTCCTCTCCTTTTCGACACTATTTCCTCAGTTTCTGGTTTAAAAATGGCTTCTCGTTCTGTTCTATGAACAAATAAACAGACCAACATATATATAAGAATTAAGTATATAAATCATTATATGGGTAAAACAAAGTTTACTCCTTCCAGCCCACCCGGCCACGAAGTTATTCATTAGCCACTGCGGGATAAACAGCATCAACGAAGCCATGTACCACGGGGTACCCATTGTAGCCATTCCCGTGTTCGCTGACCAAGGAGACAACGCCATACGCTTGCGCGAGAAGGGTGTGTCCGTGGTGCTTGATAAGGCTGATGTGACCGAGGACCATATCTACCGTGCCATCACAACAGTGCTTAACAACTGCACGTAAGTCAATTGAAGGTTCAAAATTGTTATTAAAGAATACTGTTATCAATTCCGCAGTTAGATACACTGTGCAAATTTTGTTGAGACAGTGACCAGACGATACTATCAAAATAAAGAGTGGACCCAAGCCTGAATAGCCAAGAACGATAAGGCGGTGGATCTCTGCAGTGCTTATTTTTTGTTTGTTTGCCGTTATAAATGTTATACGATGAACCACGGAACCGAAGTGTTATAGCAAGAAATGATGTGGAAAGGTGGCAAGTTGCAAAGGTAACACTTTGGATAAAGTTAGGTTATGTTACCACTGTTACTCCGTCTACTGTTCCCTTCTCTGGTCCCCTTTCACCATTCTGTGTTGTCGTCTCTATGTGTTTTTCTTTCTTTCGTGTTTCAATTTCTATAAATCATCTTTCACTCTATTTTCTTTTCGCCATTGTCTTGTTACGTATGAATAGCCACTCTCTGTTTTCATTTGTAGGATTGCTCATTAGTCTTACTCTGTCCAAGAGAGGGGAATTAAACGTGTTTTTTTTTTTTTTTTTTTGCTTTTCTTCCTGAATATATACACTTGGTTAGTCAAGTTACGCCAAGGGACTCCCATCCAGAATCCTCAATTTGTTCACTAGGTCAGTTTGCATTGACGTCATGATTTCTTTAGTCCAATGATCTTTACTTTTACATCTAAGTACCTCCCTTAAGGGTGTGACTTTACTCCCATGAACCAATTAAATTTTCTCCTCTCCACCATTTCTCCAATCAGAAAGGGTTACAAACCCCGAAAGAAATACAGCTTATTAAGCAATCTCGAAATCAATGTACCGCTGACTTAGTTTAGATACTGTTACATCAGCATAAAATGAACATTATACAGCAATGAAATCGGGTCCCCAGCGGTTGTTTGTAAACATTTAGGCAGGAAGCGAGATTGTGCAATTCCTTCGCCTACGACTGTTGTTTATCAAATATTCAACTCATAAAAACGAAACTCTTGCCACCTACCCTTCTATCTACCTCACTTGTCTACTTTTATCTACGAGCATCTTACAGGGCTCAGCAGCTACCCTTGGTCGTCCCGACCAATCATGTTCTACTACCATCTTACAGAGCTCGCTGGAAATACACACTTGAAAAATATCTTATTGATGAAGCTACTAAAACTATTTCTGCATAAACTGGCTAAACAAGTATTATCATTCAATGGATGTTGTTATCAAAAACATATGCCACACATAACAAAGAAATAAGTAACCCCTCCAAAATGCATTAATGTCTGTAACATAAAAAGGACACAAAACAAAATAATTATAATACTGATATAAATTGGTGCAATAAACTGATTTGCAAAACTCAGTATTACCAAAGTCTTAGGGTGTTATAATTTATCAATAACAAAATCAGGAAAAAATATTAGATAGTATTCAGTGTCTTCTTCCTTCTGATTGTGAAATTTTATTAAGAACAACAACGATTAAAATAAGACATTATTAGAATAATTGTTTGTTAGATCTCAGTGAAGGGTTTATACATATTTTCAAAGATGGTGAGTTGTGTATCTCTGTGGTATGTTACAACAGTTATATACATAGCATTAAAAATGCTAGTAATGGTAGTGTCTCTGTATAGTTTCACATTTGTTTCACACTTATTTCACTTTTTGTCTAGGACACACACTAGTGAAGCTACATAATAATTTTCAATACTTCACAAAAGAAAATATCGTTCAATACTTATTGACACCAGCTGTTCTTATGTATTGGCAAGGGTTCAAGTCTTCATGACTGACCAAGGTTTTAGGTAGCACATCTGTCTGACACACCAAAGGTTCCAGTAGATCAGGTCTCCCATCTCAGGCATGCACCATATATATCAACAAAGTGAATACTATCTGTAAGAAATATTTTGATTAGTACTCAACTCATACATAATACTATAACAATACTCCCTATACTCCTCTGGACTCAATGTTTCTTTAAAATTAACACAGTGTGTATCTTTTCCTTCAATGTCACATTTATCAACATCATCCAATTCTATCCTAGTCTTCTTAAATCATCTAAGTGTCTAGCTGATATTTCCCTAGTTTCTAAGTATAAGATCTTGTATTTATTTCCACCTGGAAAATCACTTATCCAATATGGACCTGAGTACCTTGTTGAGTTTATTATGGGGTGTATGTAATTTGACCATGACTAAATATCCTATTTGAAATTCTATTCTATGTGGTATTTTGGGTTTTTGCTTTTTCATCTCTTATGTACACTCTTTCATGTGTTCCCTAACTCTTTGCTGCATAGCTTGAAATGTATGTATCCTATCTGAATTACCGGTGTAACTGTCAGGCGTTACTAGCCTCTCCTTGACACAACATCCCGTCAATCCGCTCTCCCTCAACACTTCCACGGTAACATCATTTACCTAGCCAGGTTGAACCAGGAACCCTGTGCTTCTGAGACTAGAACCGGCGGTGACGCACTCTTCTTGTGGAGCAACTTTTGAGGAAGATTCCTCATGTACTGCTCCGTGGTATACTGCTGCCGCAGCTTGCTTCTTCTTCTGACCTTGGTGACCTTTCCAGCCATCACGAGAGTAGGACCGGTTCCTGCCGTGCTGCTGTTGGTTCTGAGAAGAGAAAGGCTGGGTTGGTCGTTGCGGTCTGGACTGTTGTGGTGATGACTGTGGTGGTTTGTTGCAGTAGTGTTGACCTTGCAGGTTTGACCATTATTGTGTCTGACGAGACTGAACAGGTGGAGAGAACTTCTTGTGAATTGCTGCCTCTCCTCGTTTTGCTTTGGTAAGGTGGATGGATAGCCTTTTAAATAGGGGGTGTGCGTTTACCTATTTGTGTTTCTAGTAACCAGATGCAGTTAGGATAATATTTTTGGATAAATATACGTATGTTTTCCCATTTTGAGAATCTCTCTTGAGTGCTGTTTTGAGAGCAGGAAATTCGATTGGGTGTGAGTTAGAAATTCGTATGTACACATTAATTTCAATTAGGTCTGGTGGGAACACTGGAAGATCTAGAGGGCTTCCATAAAGTTTGGTGTTTAGTGTGTGTAATTGGCACAGGAATAGTGTGTATTCCATATTGTATTCTTAGTTTTGAGTTTGCAGTGGGTATTGAGGATGAGGAAGATTTATTCGGTTACCTACGGGGGATTGATTTGCTTGGTGTTGAGGAATTCACTAGTGTGGTATGGTTGATGTACTCAATTAAATATTCTCTGGTTTCTCCCAAAGAGTTGGATAACAATGATGATGATGATGATGATGATGATGATGATGATGATGATGATGATGATGATGATGATGATGTTAATGATGATGATTGAATTTGTTTTACTGTATGAAAATATATTTAGCAATTTACATAATCTCTGGTTGTGGTGAAGATAATGGTGATGGTGCGGTGACCAGTTGATAAAGCTGATCATTCTGAGATGACCGATATAATGCAGATTTTAATATTTTCAACAGGTACAAGGAAAATGCACGTCGGCTGTCCAACATCATTCATGAAGATCCTCTAGGTTTCATGCAGGCAGCACGCTGGGTTGAACACGTCCATAAGTACCGTCAAGTCAACCCCAAATTCACTGATGGAGAGCTTAATTTGATCCAGTACCTGGCGCTGGATGTATTCGCTTTCCTCCTGATCGGAGCAATGCTACCATGTGTGGTTCTCTACCTCTGCTATTGTCAAACAAGTTGGTGGATGAAGAAGATCAAGACAAATTGACACACGATGATGGAAAACCAACACTTTTGTGATGTTACTCATAGATATCTCATTGACTGTCTTTTTATTGGCCGATTCCACACTTCCACTTACCTGAACATGACCATATGTAATGGTTGAAACAGCTGTTGGTTTAAATTAATCTACATTCTGAAGCCTTTTGTATTTTCCTCCAAAGCTTGAACTTTGAAGAATAAAGAAAATATAGAGAATTAAAGAAAATTTATCTTGAAATCATTGGCGCCACTTGTGCTATAGTATTCAACAGAAGTTGCTTACGAGAAAAGTGGTCCAAAAGTTATATGTATATATATATATATATACATATATATATATATATATATATATACATATATATATATTTATTATATATATATGTATATACATATATATATTTAAATACATATATATACATATATACATATTACAAAGGCAAAGCATGCCGACAGGAGACCTTTTGATCCATATCTAGGTCGGATGTGTGTGTGTGTGTATAAATGAGCAGGAGATGTTCCCTTAAACAAGTAGAGTTAAATGTGATTGTTAGTTCTATTTTTTGTATTTTCTTTAAGAAATTCTCTTTGTGTCTTAAGGTGGTCTTATTGTCTCTATTTAACTCTGAAATGATTTTTCCGTAGGAGGTCATCTGTGCTGCCAGATCACGATGTCGAGTCTTTTGGCTCTTCTTCAGTGGCTTGGTATAGTGGCTGTCTCTATGTTAGAGTTGCTGCTGAACTGAAAATGTCAGATGGATGGCATTCAAGGGGTGGAGTAGCCGTGTTATGTACTCGTTCTTGGTGTTGATTGGTTCTTCCGATCGGGTGATCTCTCTCTGTGCTCGTGCTGGTTTTGCCCGGCAACAGAGTTCTCCCTCATGCTCGGTAGCGCTAACAGGTCGGACGTCTGGATGTTCAAACTAGGGTCCATATCTTTGATTAATAGTGCTTCTAACGACATGCCAAGGTATCCGTCGCCTCCCCATCTTAGAAGCACTCTTAATCAAATCATGATCCCTTCCAACTACGATTATGTATATATATATATATATATATATATATATATATATATATATATATATATGTGTGTGTGTGTGTGTGTATGTGTGTGTGTGTGTGTGTGTGTGTGTGTGTATGTGTGTGTGTGTGTGTGTGTGTGTGTGTGTGTGTGTGTGTGTGTGTGTGTGTGTGTGTGTGTGTATTATCAGGTGAACCGATTGTCCTTCGACTGGCACCATGTAACCTAGTACTACTTACCACATGGTTGGGGTGTTGGCAACGAAACCGGCTCCCCCACTGGTTAGCCGCCAGTGAGTAGGGCGTGCTGAATACCTGGATGGAATTAAAAAGATCGATAGAGCAGATGAACTCTCTATGAATCAATGGCCATCCAACACATTATGTGTCACTAACCTAAGTGTTTGCTGTACGTGGCATCCCTGTAGGGCCTAGAGGTGGGAGTCCTGAAGGCTGTGGTTACACTGAGGTACCTCCTGAGAAGAGCAACACGCTTCTTTGGTTCCCTTTTCAGGGAAGGACGAGTGTACTCTCTTGGCTTGGAGAGGCATATCGGCTACAATGCCTGACTTGAACCTTGGAGTTAGGCATGCCCTGAGTCAAACACCTACCACCTGGGCCGACGGCGCACAGTCCGCGGTTGTTACCCCATATCCCACACCCGGTGTCAAGGTAGTGGGTGCATATTCTCTTCCACGACCACTGGGACTGTTGAGCTAATTAAGATGCATATCCAAGTTTTTGTCTCATTTCGTTGAGCTCTTCGGTGTGTGGGGAGTGTGACAACTATACATAGTACTTTTGGTGAGGGTGAGCTTACACCTTGCCCTTGTTAAAACCACCGAGACCGCTGTGCAGGTTGCTGAGGTGTTCCATATGAGGCACAAACACACGCCGAGCTAGGCTCGGGGTGAACATCCGTCGTGGTCTTCGTATAGACACCTAGAACATTCTTTTCCTCTCCCAGGACGATCAAATACCCCTTTTTATAGGCAGAATTCAGGAAGCGTATATTGGGTATAGTGGCTCTCTCAGAGTCGAGCAGATCAGGCAGTGGCGAAATCAGTAGTGAGGTTACACCTGATCGGACCGCACCGATAGGGCCACCTCGCGGGAGTAGCTGTAGGCATATCTAGCCAATCATAACACCCCATTATATTTTGTTTCCGGTTCATGAGTGTATGATATCTGTGAGGTTGAAGCTCACCTTAGACTTTATTTCATGAATTGCAGTATATGCTCCTACCGAAGCGTGTGAACTTGAAGAGATGATCTATGTTAAGCTTGTATTTGTTACTGTACTCTTGAGTAAATTCTCTTGCAAAATTTAATATTTTGAAATATGTACTTTTTATTGCATGTGCCCTTCTTAGAGCGTGTATTATCAGATTCCTCTTGAATATCATGGAGGCATATAATTTAACGTTCTAAAATTCAGACGCGTTTTGGGCATGCTCCGAAAACACACCACAACAAAGTCACCGTCAGGTATCGTTTGGTACACACGTAGATTCAATCAGATCTAATTAGATCGTTGACAGTTGGACGTCATTATTAGTGAGAAACAGACATGGGTGCCAATTGAGGATCATTAGATCTGCTTTTAGCGGAAATTATTAGCAAATGGACGTGAGGAACGTCTTTTGCAATATGGCCAAATAAATTAGATTTTATTGGTTTGGGTCCTAATTCATTTGTACCAGGGAATCTGGTGACTATCATTTAGTTGAAAGTAAATTTAAGTTAAATGGTTGGAGTGGAGAGCGATTCAAAGAATTTTATCCACTGTTCACGGTAAATGATAAAAAAAAAAAAAGGAATTAAAAATAAACAAAAGAAAAAATAAATAAAAAGATCAAAGAAAATATAAAGATAAATAAACAGATAAGGCTAGCTAACACTTTGTACTCTTCAACTTGTTCGAAATATTGTATGATTTATAGGCTAATAAAAATTCAAAGCATTGCCAAAAGGACACTAAAGGAGGTTGGGTTTTAACTATTTATTAGTTCATGCTGTTTTACAAACTTTAATCTATCAATAACTAATCAATGAACATCTTTTGTGTCAATTAATCTATTAATTTGTCTGGTTTTATTGTTGCAAGAATTTCTTCTTCAGCTGCAGGGTTGAACTGCCTGGTAAAGGGTTGAGAAGCCGTTATCGTAGTTAGAAAGCCAGGGAAAAACAAAAACTATGTTAAAGAAAAACTGTACTGAAGCACATGATGATTCAGAGTCAAATATGTGAACAATTGAAAGACCAAGGGTTCGACAAGCAATCGATTCCACTCGTCAGTCATCGTATATATGTGTAGCTACTCGTAGACCCAGTCACGTACTCTATATATTTTGTTCTGAGTAATGGCAGAAAATTAATTTAACTAAGGATCAGACTGGGGACCAATCAAGGTTTCGGTCGAGAATGAAGCTACTTTGTCTCGGGTTGAGAGCAAATTGAGTTGCAGGTGGAAACGGGCGACACAGCACAGAGCAAAGGCAGACTTCCTGTTGCTGAACTGAAGCACGGTTTGAATTTCTCTTTCAATTGAAATGCTTATAGATATACTACCTCAGTATTCCAAGTGAGAGAGAAGTTCAAACTCTGCTTCAATTCAGCAACAAGAAGTCTGCCTTTGCTCTGTGCTGCGTTGCCTGTGTCGTCTGCGTCACATTTTGCGCTTAGGCTTAGGCTGATGGGGGTTATTCCTTGACCCGTTGATCACGGGATTCTTCCTTAGACTAAATAGAATCGCCTGAAGGCAACTAAAATAAAGCATATATGACGTCTATAGCAAACTGGTTGAACAGGGTGGCACCTTTGATATTGTTCTAACGGTTTTATCCATAAGAACATAAGAATGGGGAAGACTGCAAGAGACCATAAGGCCAGTTGAACAGTGGTAAATAACTGACAGCAGTTACTGGTATTTTTTAACTTTCCGTTATTGTGAATGGGAAATAGACTCCCTGTATGTTAAGGTGATCAGCCTTACAGTTCGTTACGACCTCTGTTGAGATAGTACTACAATCGTATTAATATTATTTTATCCACATGTATAAAACATGCATCACGCTTTGTCCAAATTGTTGAAAGATGTTTAGTTTACAGTATGGATAATAGTAAAAAATTCATCACCATGGCACGATGACGCCCATTATGATTTCATTTTGGCTAACCTCGGTGGGTCTCATTCAACTAAGAGGATTAAGGTTATTTTGTTTAACCAATTCGACATGAGTTTGTTCAACTGAAAATATTGGCTACACAAAATTTAAAAAAGAGGGAACCTTATGGTCTAGTCATAATTATATCAAAGACATTTGTTTTATTCCATCATGAAATGCTATCAGATAGAACAATACTCCTCCTGAGAATGCATAGACATAAGATACAACGAGAAGCTCGTTGGTATAAATCATCTAAGGTCGATAAAATCAGTATTCCCGTACATGGGCAACGATTTTCATTTTTGCCAAAATTCACAACAACATAGTCATCACGAATTATTTAATTCCATCAGTACGACTGATCACCGCCACAAACGAGTGACGTCTATAAGATCCGGGTTTTGTTGCCTGTGAAGAGACAGAGGGCGCTCTTGTAATAAGAACAATCGTCGTCGCCCAACAAGTAATGGTCATGGGAGTTGAGGGAAACACAACCACGGCTTGTGTCAGGAGGTGATGTGGGTGCTTGCTCAAGGGATCCGTAGTCATCGGATCTGAAAAAACAGTAAAATAAATGTGAATGTTTTAGTCAGTGAGATTTTAATCTACCTATCCTGTGCTAAAGCTCTGAGCTGGAAAAGTTCTTTTGTGCAGAAAAGTTCGTTACTCCAGTAACGTAACGTTGCCCCAAGTCTCTTTTGCTAGAAACCCACGACTCCTAGCTAACCGTTAACAGCCACCGGTTTAACCATAGATGAGTGAGAATCACAAAAAAGGAGAACGGACAGGTTCAACAAAAGATGCACAATGGAAAAACAAAAGAGATATGGCATGTAAGAGGTAAAAGAAAAATTAGAGAACAAGGATGAGGAAAAAAAAAATAATACACATGTACTAGAAGAAAAGACGAAATAAATT
>NC_134791.1:61920769-61933269 GCF_046742065.1 Oratosquilla oratoria
GGGCTCTAAGGTCTTCTGCTTGTACATTCAGGTTTGGGCTCAACTCTTTAATATACAACAGTGTACATAAAACCCACAAACCCTGGACACTGCCTTAATGGATCCAGTGAGTGCCCTCAAAGATATAAGGACTCTACCATCAGTGCCTATATCCGAAGAGCACTAACTCACTGCAGCACATGGACACAAGTTCATGATGAAATCGAACGTTCCACTCAAGTTCTGATCAATAACGGCTTCAGTGAAAAAGAGATAAATTTTCAAACAAAGAAAATAATGGACGGCTGGCATAACAACAACAATGATAAACAAAATAAAGAGAAAATCAACATATATTATAAATCCACTTTTTCGTCAGCTTATAAAGAAGATGAACGCATTATGAAACAAATTATAAAAAGAAACATTAAACCAGTCAATCCAGAAAAAATACTAAACCTAGTGATTTATTATAAAACTAAGAAAACTAGCCACCTCCTTATTAGAAACAGCCCCCAACAAGAAAGGAAGGAACTTCAGAAATCACATGTTATCTATAGGTTCACATGTACACGAGGGAACTGTGAAGCCCTCCCATCCACCTATATTGGCATGACGACAATGAGGTTATCCCGTCGCCTCTCATACCACCTGACATCTGGAGCCCCTAAAAATCACTTAAGAAAAGCCCACGGCATAACACTAGCAAGAGAGACACTAGAGAAAAACACCGAGATTTTGGATTTATGTACTGACGATAGACGCCTCCCAATTTTAGAAGCGTTGTATATTAAAGAGTTGTGCCCAAACCTAAATGTACAAGCAGAAGACCTTAGAGCCCTTCCAAGCATGAGACAAACCGTTACAAATACAAACATGAGACATAACACCACAAACGCCAATACGAGACAAAACGCCACTCGTCCAACTACGAGACAAAACGCCTTAACCAAAAGCATGCCACATTCCGCCACAACACAAACCCGGAGGCTCCCTAGCGCACGTGACATTTCGTCCCTGCCCGTAATACCAGGTGACCTCCCCCAGTGATTAGCAAGTATAGGAACTCTAGTATAAAACTTAGATCTTTACTAGAATCTTCAGATTAATTCTTATCCCTATAGCTACTGAAGAAGGGTCTTGAACCCGAAATCGCGATCTAGCTAATATGACTACATACAGCCAAGTCATAAATTTCCTTCCTAAGGAAAACAAATCCTTAATAAGGTATATGGAAAATACCTTTAAGAAAATTATCAATGCACAACTAGCCATCACTTTTAATGAAACATATATATATATATATATATATATATATATATATATATATATATATGTATATATATATGTATGTATGTATATAGGTATTTTTAGAACTGCACACTTACTCGATATAGTAATAGAAAAGAAAATAATAATGTTGTGAATTATAATAAATCAACGTAATATACGTTATTCTTGGCGGAAATTAATATAAAAAAAAGCAGTTGCTAAAAGCTATAAACAAACAAACGAAGTTGCGTAGACTCCTTTAGACGCCATCTTTGTTTTGATAAATCTGGAGGTCGGAAACGAGGATGACGGCCTGATGACCTCTAGAATTACAGATACCGCATTATTAAATGCAGGGTAGGTTAGGTAGGCAGGTTTGGTTAGGCTGGATAGGTAGCTTAGGTTAGGTTAGGTTGGGTAAGAATATACGAATTTAGCATATTTTAATTTCTTCTACCCCCGCCTCTACCAAAACAAAAATGGCGTCTCAAGTAGTCAAAGCGGCTACATTTGTTTATTAATAGCTTCTAGCAACTGTTTCTATTATTGATTTCCACTAAAAACCGGAACGGGGGTTAGGACTAGGATTTCTGCTACCTGTAGCCCAACAGACAAAAGAGGGTCTAGGAGTTTTCCAACCAGTACCCAAAGGTTTGGGTATTTTAATGTGCGTGGATGTGGTACAGATGAGAGTAAAAGGGAAGAGATAGACAGTATGTTTGTGAGAGGAAAGATGGCTGTGTTGGCATTGAGCGAAACTAAATTGAAAGGGAGGAGCGAGTGAGTTTGGGAGTGTAGTTGGGAGGTTCTCAGGAGTGAAGAGAGGACGAAGGAGAAAAGGGGTGGCTATACTAGTAAGTGAAGAGATAGGTAAGCGTGTGGTGGAGTGGAAGGAGGTTTCTTCAAGGTTGA
The DNA here is from genome assembly GCF_046742065.1 of Oratosquilla oratoria. NCBI lineage: Eukaryota > Metazoa > Arthropoda > Malacostraca > Stomatopoda > Squillidae > Oratosquilla > Oratosquilla oratoria. The sequence goes on from NC_134791.1 coordinate 61,922,933, forward strand.
TGTGGATGAAGGTGAAGCTGGGAAGAGAGGTGTGTGTTTTTGTAAGTGCCTATGGACCTGGTAGTGAAAAGAGCGTAGAGGAAAGGGAGGCTTTTTGGGTAGATTTGAATGAGTGCATAGAGGGATTAGGGAGAAATGTCAATGTAGTTGTATCGGGAGACCTTAATGCTAGAGTAGAAAATGAACCAATAAACGGAGTGATTGGGAAGTATAGAGTTCCAGGAAAAAATCATAGTGGAGAATTAATGGTGGAGATATGTCTCGAAAGAGAGTTGATGATAGCAAATACAGTGTTCAGGAAGAAATTCAATCACAAGTACACATGGGAGAGGGTGGTGAATGAAAGGGTGGCAGATAGAGCATTGATGGACTATATAGTGGTGACCAGGAGTATGGTAGGAGGAGTTAAGGATGTACATGTTCTAAGGGGAGAGAGTGGGGGAATATCAGATAATTTTCTGGTGGAAGGTAAATTGAGAGTGGAGAATAGGTGGAGAAAGAGGAAAAGGGCAGAAGGTATGGAGGTATTTAGAGTGAACGGGTTAAATGAGAAAGAAAATGAGAAGAAGTATAAGAAGAAGCTGAGAGAGGAGTGGGAGGTAGTGAAGGATAGAGTAGAACTAGGAGTGGAGGAGGAATGGGGATGGTTCAAGGAGGGAGTCATAAGGTGTGCAAAGATGGTGTGTGGAACAAGGAGGACGAGAGAAAATAGAAGGAAGGGTAGTGAGTGGTGGGGTGAGGAAGCAAAGAAAGGTATAGAAGAGAAGAACCAGGCATTCATAGATTGGTTACAAATTAGGACGAGGGAAGCGTATGAGAGGTACAAAGTAAAGAGAAGAGAAGTAAAGCATAAGATTAAGGAGGCAAAGAGGAGAGTAGATGTGAAATGGGGGAAGAGTATGACAGAAAATTTTGAAAGTAATAAAAATATATTTTGGAAAGAAATGAAAAGAGGAAGAGGAGGGAAATCAAGTAGAGAAGAAAAGGTAAAAGGTGCAGATGGAGTGATGATAATGGAAGATAAGGCAGTGAGAGGAAGGTGGGCAGAGTATTTTAGGGAGTTGCTAAATGTAAAGGAGGATAGGGAGGGAAAGGTAGTTGCAGTGGGAAGCGCTAAGAAAATGACAGTGATAAGTGATATAAATGGAGGAGAAATAAAGAAAGATGAAGCGAAAGCAGCTGTTAAGATGATGAGAGTAGGTAAGGCACCTGGTCTGGATGGATGCCATGCAGAATGTGTGAAAAAAGGAGGTACAGTTATTGTGGACTGACTGGTGCGGTTATTCAATGTTTGTTTAAGAGAGGGTAAAGTGCCGGAGGACTGAAGGAGTGCCTGTATAGTTCCACTTTACAAGGAAAAGGGGGATAAGTAGTTTCAGAGGGATCAGCTTGTTGAGTGCAGTTGGGAAGGCTTATGGGAGGGTCTTGATTGAGAGGATTAGGAGAGGAACAGAGGGAGTAATGGGACCTTTCGCAGTGAGCGATTTGATACCAGACACCGCCAGATTTTTTAATTCTTGCCGAAAAATAAATACTTTTTTGGGCAAGTATTATAAGCTTACAGATGTGTATCGTTGTACATTATTGTGTCTGAAATTTAAGTCAATTAATTTCATGATTGCAAACGGCATATAGCATTGTTTGAACCTCTATTTATAATTACAGATGATATTCGTAAAACAGCCTATAATTGTATCAAGCCAAGCAATTTGTCATTTTCTACCGACTTCAATGGACGTATACTGATATATACTTTCATTTGAATGCACCAAGCAATAGGCAAATCCATGTAATGTATAGAAAATATAATTTTGCATCGAAGACTTAATTTTTCCGGTACGATTACTAACCCTAGGCTTCTTGAATCTGACGTGCAGTCTGCCACGGCACACGTAAAATTAGTCATATTTGTTTGAAAATAGCTCCCAGCAGATCTGAGAGGCAATTGCTTACACAAACGTCGCTCACTTCAGTATACTCGTACGTCCGCCACCACTGTTGTTATCTTTTATCTCACTGATTATCTTCATATACAGGACGTGACAATGATATCCATTGTTTTTCAACACTCTCAAATAAAATGCACAAACCGAAATCAATATCCTCTTAATTTTACTGCTCATACTTACTTCAGTAGAAATAGTTACCTATTTTTAGTTTTATCTTATAATTGAATTAACAAAGCCTTATCACACACCAGTAAGTAAAAATTATAACATTAAGAGTCATGTTTTTAATTTTAAATACACTTATGCAGTAATTTATGTCGTATTTTTTTTAAACATTGGTTTCCAAATTAGCTAAGTCACCCCTTTTCCTCGTGAAGTCCGAGACAATTGAAAATTCTAGCGCTAATAGGAATCTGCGAGCCTGACTGCGAAAGGTCCCATTGGTGAGGAACAGGGTGGTTTTAGGACAGGTAGGGGTTGTGTAGATCAGATTTTTGTGGTAAGACAGATATATGAGAAAGCTATAGGAAAAGGTAAGGATGTTTTTGGGCATTTATGGATTTGGAAAAGGGTTACGACTGGGTAGACAGGAAGGCACTGTGGGAGGTACTGCAGATATATGGGATAAGAGGAAAGCTGTTAAGAGCAGTCAAGAATTTTTACGAGGGTAGTAGAGCTTGTGTTAGGATTAGAAATGGAGAGAGTGAATGTTTTGAGGTAAAGGTGGGACTTCGTTAGGGATGTGTTATGTCGCCCTGGCTGTTCAATTTATACATGGATGGGGTGGTGCGAGAGGTGAATGCAAAGGATAGTGGATGGAGGGTTGGAGATGGTTAAAGAAAATGGAGAAAAGTGGGAAATAAGCCAGTTGTTGTTTTTTGACGACACTGCGCTTGTAGCAGGATCAGAGAAGGGACTGAGGAAGTTAGTGACAGAGTTTGGGAAAGTGTGTGAAAGAAGGAAGTTGAAGATAAATGTGGGTAAAAGTAAGGTAATGAGATGTAGAAGGGAAGATAGTGGTAGCAGCCTGGAAATGAGTATTAAGGGAGAGAGACTGGAGGAAGTGGATAGTTTTAAATAGTTGGGTGCGAATGTGGCAGGAAAGAGAGGACTGGGGATGGAGGTAGAATGAAAATTGAGAGAAGCTAGTAAATGCCTTGGGGGATTAAAAAGTGTAATGAGAAATAGAAATTTAGGAATAGATGCTAAAAGGAGATTTTATGAAGGAGTGATTGTGCCGACAGCACTGTACGGGGCAGAAACATGGAACATAAGAGAGGAAGAGAGAAGGAGTTTGAATGTGTTTGAGATGAGGAGCCTGAGAAGTATGATAGGGGTTACTAGGCTAGATAGAGTGAGAAATGAGGAGGTGAGGAGGAGATCAGGGGTGGAAAGGGAGTTGGGAGATAGGGTTGATGAAAGAGTATTGGGATGGTTTGGACACATGGAAAGAATGAGTGAAGAAAGATTAGTAGAAGAGGTGTGGATGGCAGAGGTGGAGGGAGTGAGCATGAGGGGGCGTCTTAGGATGAGATGGATGGATGGGGTAAAAGGGGCATTATGAAAGACAGGAATGTCTGTTGAGGAAGGACGGGAGAGGACAGAAAATAGGGGTGAATGGAGAACGGTTGTGTATGGATGATGCTGTGATGCATGAGGAGGAGTGGGTGGGGGATGGGGGTGAGGGAGTATGTATGAGAAATAAATTGACGCAGACTGAAAGGATTTCTCCCTGTCTTCTCCTTTTCTGCATGAGGGGACGGAGTGTGGGAGTCGCCGAATTAATGAAGCGGCCTTGCCGTGGATGTGCTGTGTCTTGCGACACTGCTTCTGACCCAGGGCAGTGGACAAGATGCAGGGATGACCCGTCATCCAGGAGGTGCCAAGATAAGAGGGAGGGAAGAGGGTGGAGGGGAGTGTAGTACGTTAGGGGATGGAATGGGTAGGAGTGGTTTCTATGCCTTTTTCTTTTTGATTACCCCTGTGTAAGGGGAAAAAAGCCTTTAGTATATGTATGTACGTCTGAAAAACGTACACACCTTTCAAATCTCTACTTTAATTATATATAAACTTCCTGGATCATATACAATTGCATTGTTGAGCATGTGTAATTTCATGTAATTTCTCTTCAAAAGAGGAAATATTAATGGTATTAGGCTCTCGTAAAAAATATTTACATATAGGACATGTCGTGTTGGAACATTCCAAGAGTTGTTCGAGAACTGATAATGACTTCGGCTTAAGGAAATTAAGAAATTTATTCTATTCATAGCCGTTCAATATTATTACATGTTCTAGTATCTTATTCCTTATCTTTGGATGTTGTTTATATATTAAAACTTGCTTTTCATTTCTACCGGTTACTATTTTTTTTTACGTTAATGGACAACTCTACTTAATAATACTGTTAATTTTCCTTGTAAAGGTTCATAATCATTATTATAAATCTTAGCATAATTTTGATATGTATATATATACAGTATATATATATATATATATATATATATATATATATATATATATATATATAAATATACATATATATATATGTATATATGTATATATATACATACACACACATATATATATATATATACATATATATATATTATATATATACATATATATATATATATATACATATATAGATATACATATATTATATATATATACATACATATATATATATATATATATATATACAGGGTGCGGCAGGTATTTGAGAACGCATCTTCTAAGTGGTCTAGTAGTTTAGACACCATAGCTAACCATTCCTTTTCTTTTACAGCTGAAAATGGCACAATCAAATATTACCCAAGAAATGAAAAGGCATGCAGTTATCGCCTCTATAGCAGCTGGGCATACTAATTCTGAAATTGCTGCCTTCCTTAATGTTGCCCGGTCCTTCGTTTATAAGGTCAGAAGGGAACTTGTGGATGCCAGAGGCAATGTGGCAAGTACATCGCAACGTAAACAATATTCCCGACGATCGGATAGCATCAGAACATCAGAATTCATAAATGCTATTCAATCGGCAATTGATGAAAGCCCTGGGAAGTCCATGAGGGCACTGGCCAAGGATTTTCAAGTTGATGAGGCCACCATTCGACGTGTTGTTCACGAAGATCTCCGGTATAAGTCGTATGTGATCCGAAGAGGACAGTTCATGTCACAGAAGACATATGAGAACCGAGTCATCAGGGCCAGACGTCTTTTGAACAAGTTAAAACATCCTGAAGAACCAGGAATCCTTTGGTTCTTCTCTGATGAGAAGAACTTTGTTCAGGACCAGAAGGTGAATAGGAGGAACGATCGTTGGTTGTGTCAAACTGCAGGTGAAGTTCCAACGGTTATGCATACTAAATTTCCAGCATCAGTGATGGTTCTGAGTGTCGTGAGCAGTGAAGGCGATGTGATGCCTCCCTTTTTTTGTCCGCCAAGGACTTCGTGTCAATGCAGCTTCTTACACTGAAGTGTTGGAGACTGTTGTAAAGCCTTGGATGGATGGTGTAGCACGTGGCAGGCCGTACGTCTTCCAGCAAGACTCTGCTCCATCCCATACAGCTCACACAACCCAAGAATGGATGGCCACCAATTTTCATGACCACGTAACCCCCAACAAGTGGCCCCCTAGCTCCCCTGATGTCAATGCTTTGGACTATTATGTTTGGGGCGTAGTTGAGAGGGAGTCTAATCGTAAACCTCACAACACTATAGCATCTCTCCAAGAAGCCATTGTCGCTGCAATGGCTAACATATCCAAGAGTCAGCTCATTGGTGCTTGCCAACGATTTAGACGTCGCTTGGAAGATATCATTGACAAGGATGGAGGTTCCATAGAGTGAAACAGTGCATTTGCTTTGTGTTAATGTATAGAATACAATAAATGCTAATTTGAATATATACTAAAACGTTAATAAACCTTATTACAAACAATCTCCTTTGTTCTCAAATACCTGCCGCACCCTGTATGTGTGTGTGTGTGTGTGTGTGTGTGTGTGTGTGTGTGTGTGTGTGTGTGTGTGTGTGTGTGTGTGTGTGTGTGTGTGTGTGTGAGTGTGTGTGTGTGTGTGTGTGTGTGCTTGTGTGTGTGTGTGTGTGTGTATTTACTTGGTCTTTTTGGATCACGTGTTGGACTCGTGATCGACAGCTATTTCCCTCCTGGAAGAGAGCTCAGAGCTCGTAGGTCCGATCTATGGGTAATGCTATGACCTTGCACACACACACACACCCAACTCCCCGCCCACGAGAGTTGGAGTAACACCCCTCAGCGCTGCGATACTGATATTATTTCAGCCCCGGGCGAGAGTCGAACCCGGACCTCCGTAGTGGCAGGCCAGAGCTCTAACCACAGCGCCATGAGAGGTGTGTGTGTGTGTGTGTGTGTGTGTGTGTGTGTGTGTGTGTGTGTGTGTGTGTGTGTGTGTGTGTGTGCATTCACTTGGTCTTTGGTCTTTGGATCACGTGTTGGACTCGTGATCGACAGCTATTTCCCTCCTGGAAGAGAGCTCAGAGCTCGTAGGTCCGATCTGTGTGCATGTGTGTGGATGCGTTTTTATATAACTGCATTGACTTTTTTAAGATTTGCCACCAGCCACATGCTAAGGAGCTTTGTAGGTCACTGTAACTATTCTTCCTATTTGATACTTTATATGTAAACTTGTTTTATGGCAATAAACTTGAAACTTGAAATAGAAAGATGCAAATAATACCAAATAAGTTGAAAATCCTCAAAATATATTTTTTCAAACTCCTTTTGATGTAGGTAGGAAATATTTAAAATTACTTTCTATGCCAGAATTTCGTTTAGTATGTCAAAAGGCAACATTAAATTGCTAACGAAATAACAATTTTTGAATTTTCCTTTTTAACCCCTAGAATTAAATCCAGCCCAGAGCCGAGATAATTTCAGTATATCTGCGCTGCGAGTCGTTACTCCAACTCTCGTGGTCATATATGAGTTCTGAGTTACCTTCGGGGAGGAAAGAGCTGTCGATCACGAGTCCAACACGTGACCCAAGACCATGGTGGTGAATCACACAAACATGCCCCCCCCACATATATATATATATATATATATATATATGTATATATTTATATATATACATATATATATATATATATATATATATACCGTGTATACAGTGTAACGTAATATTAGATATTACGTCATGTATGTAATTATGTTATAGAATTGTGTTCCTTTGTATTAAATAACTATGTTCATATTTCTTGTCTATGTATGTATTGTAACAATGTAAGTGGTATCGCCCGTCCACTATATGTAATCTTGCCTACGTGCGGAGAAATGTGCGCACTCTTATAGAACAAACAGACAAGCGAAGTAATCCTGAATAGTTCGGAGCGCACAGATTTGACAGTTACTAAATAAGTAGATTGTTCAAGCGAGTCGAGGGTCTTAAAATTATCCAAGTTGACGTGTGTTAACTTACCTCCTCCCCTCCTCAACGCTCACCCGCACCCTTCACCGGAAGTATTCCGCTTCCGGTCCAATGGTATATAAGCTGTGGAAATCACTCGCACCTTCAAACGGGCTCACACCTAAAGCCCGTGGGAGCCTCTCTCCCAAATTTTATAGACTAGACTAGACTCGCACCTTGTCATTTCTCGCATATTGTTCTCTTGATAAGACTCTCTCACAGGTTGGACTCATGAGACGATTCGTGTGAAGTGATCACCCCTTTTTACCTCCATTAATTGTCTTATATACGTTTGTATTGCATCATACTTGTATTTGTATTTATTACTTATTTTGATACATATGTTCCTGACCTCTTTGTACTTAATTAGTACCATATTGTATACGTATCTTGTGCTTCGTATTTGAACGATACTTTTCATATTCTTGTATTCGTGTAACGGTCCCATTGACCCAACTGCCCATTCTCTTTTGTGTTTATTATTGCCTGTAAATATTTTCCATGTTATTAATAATTTCGTTTACTAGTTTTATCGCTAGTTTAATATTCCTTTCCTGGAATCTTCTTTGTTACTTTACTTCTAGTCTTACGAATTATCTAGGCGCTGACCAGGTAATTCAGTCCTACAGTGTCTTCTAGAAGTGAGCTGGTTCTTAAGCACTTATCCGTTATACGTAACGTCTCTTCACATAACCAGTCCGTCCCGTAACAACAGACACGCACACACGAACATACACGGGTAACGACCCCCCCCCACACGCGCACGCACGACACGGTGGCGTGGTTGGTAGAGTCCCCGACTGTCACTACGGCGGTCCGGGTTCGAATCCTGCCCAGGGCTGAAATGATTTTAGTATCGCTGCGCTTCGAGTCGTGACTCCAACTCTCATGGGCGGGGAGTTGGGTGTGTGTGACACATAGATCGGTCATACGAGCTCTGAGCTCTCTTCCGGTAGGGAAATAGCTATCGATCACGAGTCCAGCACGTGATCCAAAGACCAAGGTGAATACACACACACACAAAGGATTACAAAGGCGAACCATGCCGACAGGAGACCTTTTGGTCCATATCAAGGTCGGATGTGAAAAAATATAATAATGATATATAGATAAATAAATAAATAAACGAATAAATAAATAGATAAATAAAAACTATAATAGAGTAAATAATGATAGATAAAATAAATGCATAGGTATAGTTAAATAATAAACAAAGAGGTAACTGGTAAATAATAATAAATTCACGTATAACTAATAATGAATGAGAATCAAGCAAATTATGATAATCAAACAGACAAATGATAACAAAGAGTATAGAATAAATGACAGTAATTACAGCATCTTGCTTAAGTGCTTATCTAAATGATTCTTAAAGCTTCGAACTGAACTACAATGGACTGCCTCTGCAGGAAGTTTATTCCATTCATTATCTACACGGTTGGCAAAGTTGTTTCTACTCATTTCCTAATTAAATCTATTCCCTGACAGTTTGAGACCATTGTTTCTTGTCGGATTCTCATTCAGTGTGAATTTTTTTCACTTTTGATGTTATCAATTCCCTTTAGAATCTTAAGATCTGTATCAAGTCACTTCTGTGTCTATGCTTTTTTAGGGAAAACAGATTCATATGTTTTAGCCGATTTTCGTATGATTTATTTTTTCATGTTTGGAATCAGTTTTGTGGCTCGCCGTTGTACTTTTTCCAATCTGTCAATATTTTTAATGAGATTCGGTGACCATACGGAAACAGCATATTCCAAATGTGGACGAACTAATGACTTATATAGCTTGTTAATGACTGATGAACTTTTGAAGTCAAAAGATGGCGCAATCAGTCCTAGAATCTTATTTGCTTTCTCAGAGGCTGAAATACACTGCTTAGATGATTTGAGATCGTTACCAATAATTACGCCGAGATAATTTTCACTAGCCACTTGTGTTAACGAATTTCCAAATAAATTGTAATCGTACCAACTGTTATTTTTACCTATGTGCATTACCTTGCAATTACTTGTGTTAAATTTCATTAGCCACTTTTCAGACCATTGCTGTAATTTATCTTAATCTTCTTGAATATCTAATTGGTTTAAGTGATCATCAGCAAATTTTGAAACAATAGATATTAGTCCGTGGTCTATATAATTTATATATACTATGAATAGAAATGGCCCAAGAACGGAACCTTGAGGAACTCTACTCGTAACATTTTTCCATCTAGAAGCTTTACCATTAAGAACAACTCTATTTTCGATCATTCAACCAATTTCTAGTCCAACTTAATAGGCTACCATTTACTCCGCGTGAAGCTAATCTAGTAAGTAGTCTTTCGTGGGGGACGGTATATAAAACTTTTGCAAAGTCTAGATATATTAAATCTATATTGTTTCTTTTGTCGTAATTCGAGATAACTGTGTTGTAGAATTCGAGGAAGTTAGTCACGCAAGAACATTTCCATCTGAAACCATGCTGGCTATCATTGATCAAACTGTTACTTTCTAAATGATGTTCGATAGTATCTCTGATGATAGTTTCCATTATTTTTCCTACGATTGAAGTCAAGCTTATAGGCCTGTAGTTATTTGGTTTAATTTTTGTCACCTTTTTTGAATATGGGAGTAACGTTAGCTAGCTTTCATTCTCTTTGGACATCTCCGGATATGATGGATTTCTTGAAAATAATTTCTAATGTAACAGCAATCTCATTTTTCATTTCCTTTAAGATTCTTGGATGGCAACCGTCAGGCCCTGGTGTTTTATTAACTATGAGTTTTTCTATACACCTTTTAATTTTTTCTTTTATTATATTTACCGTATTAAGTTTACCCTAGACTTTTCACAGGTTTCAGTTTGGAGTTCACTTTGAGGTGTTTCGTTTACGAATACTGAGCTAAAATAATTGTTTAAAATATCACACATTCGCTCATTTTAATATTCAAGTTGACCGTCA
>NC_134791.1:61940769-61948269 GCF_046742065.1 Oratosquilla oratoria
TCTTGTCGCAGTTATTGTTAGTTAGACGTATTTATTTTTGTCTTAGAACGTCCTCACCTTTACATATTTGTACTGAATATATATATTTTTCCTAAGATATCAATCGAACTGTTCCCACTTTTTCTTTGTAAGATAGAGTGTGCAGTGATTCTTTGGACCTATTCGGCTTTTCTTGTCTCTTTTCTTTTTGGCTACCCCCCTTGTAAGAGGGAAAAAGCCTTGGTATATGTATGTATGTATGTTCCTTGCATTGGCTCCAGACCACTGCCATATATTCACACTCGATCACTCGATATGATATAGTATATTATAGTTAATTACAATGATAAAGTTTGCAGACAAGAGACTTCTTGAATCATAACGAGATAAAAAAAAAAAAAACTGTCTCGGCTGAAAGCAGTTGGCAAAATTTATTTAAGCTGCATTTAGGTTAAAATTAATAGATAAACGAATAAATGAATAAATTGATTAATCAATAGATAGATAAATAAATGAAAAATAAGTAAGTAGTTACATAGATAAGTAAATAAATTAATAAACAAATGAATAAATAAACACATAAATGAATAAACAAGTGAATAAATAGATTAGTAGATAAGTAAATAGAGAAATGAATACATGAATAAATATATAAAAACATAAATAGATGAATAGATAAATATGACTATAGAATAATAAGTAAGTAAACAGACAAACAAACAAACAAAAAAGTAAATAAACAAATTAGAATCGTAGAGGACAACTCCATAAAGAACGAGTCGAAGAATAGCAATTTGAAGTCAAGTTAGTGTAGATAAAGGTTGAAAAATGCCAGGGAAGAGCGCTCCAGAACTTCCTAGTAGAAGGAGAGAGTGAGCGAACTTGTTGAATCTCGCAAAAGGTATATGTATAAAAAGTTTTATGTGAGCTTCAGACTGTTGCACAATGGTCCAAGCTTGGTATCAGGTACTAAGTGACTAGTACATCCACTATTTCTTAGAAAAAAAATAGTTTTTGTATATTTCCACTATTTGTATGTTCCCTTTGCTTTTCTGTTTGTGTGGTTCTCATGCTCTGTGTATTTTTTTGACAAACACTCTTATGTCTTATTCTTTAATTTCCTTCTTACTATAGGCCAGCTAACGTGGTTATGCATTCTGTTTCTTGGTTATCAATTCCAGATAATGGAGAATCCAGCAAATTATTTGTTTCATCATACTTGTCTTTAATATCCAAGGTTCTGATAATTGACATAACCTTGATATCAGGCCGCACAGAAATTATTACTGATTAGCGATGGGATGCGGTAAGGTAAAACTAACTTATTGTCACTGTTGCACTAATGCAGCTCCCCCTTGCATCCTATATAATCATATCAGATTCATGAAGTGTCCCAGAGGCAATTTCCACCCTGATGTCCCTCTACCCAGTGATCTGCAAAAGCTATTCGTGAATCATTCAAATCTCCACTTACTCCAAATCTGTGCGAGTATTCTTCTGTTGGGTGCTATCTTATGCTGGAATTTCCGTTAATGAACTAATTGACAAGGCAGCTCGAAAAGTGGCATTCATCCTTTTCGATACCTTCATTCCAATGCCAGTACCAGACTATTACCCAGTCTTCCAATCAGCAATACTGAAATGTGGCAAAGACGCTGGGAAGAGCTTCCAGAATAAACACCTAAAAATAACCAAGCCCAATATATATCCATAGTTATCTTCGCATTAACAGAACCGGCATTTTAAAAGAACACGATTCCGCTAGAATAAGACATTCCCCTGCCTCACACATGGCAACCTCATCACAGAAAACGGCCATCCCAATTGCCAATGCAAAAGCTTTCCTCACAATACCACACATACTGCTAGAATGTCGGATTTACACATCCCCTTGCAACCGTCATCTACTCCCTCAAACAACAACCACACTAGAACAAATTCTGGATGACAAAACACCAATACCACTATTGTCTCTCTACAACTTCCTACAAAAAACATAACCAAATTAGAAATACCCTCATCTAACAAGACTAACATATTAAGTATATCTAACGTACAACGGCGACGGTGGCACGAATTTGCCCATAAGGATAGAAGCGCATGTAACTACCGGCCAATACAGCCAATTTGTTCTACAGCTACCAGAAGGACATATAGTGTAGCAGTTAGGATGGGGGCTACATGTGGGAGACGATATATATATATACTGTATATACATATATTATATATATATATATATTTATATATGTACAGTATATGTATACATCTATATGTATGTATGTATATATATAAATATATATATATATATACAGTATATATGTATATATATATATCTATCTATATATATATATGAATATATATACATATATATATATATATATATATATATATGTATATATATATATATACATATATATATATATATATATATATATATATATATATATATATAAGATCTGTCTTGGAAAAGGAATGCAGTATCTGTAACTAGATAATTTGAATCAGCCTGTGTATGAACGGTTGAGATGTGGATAGTCAAGTGCTAAAAGAAAAAAAGGTAAGATAGCTGGAGTAGTAAATTTGAAACCTGTTAACATAAAGAGTCAAGTTGAAGAGAGAGGTAATGATTAAGGTGGAAATAAGACTGGTTGTTTGAGAAACTCTGCTAGAGTAAAAGAGATAGCTGTAGTCAGGGGAAGCACCTAGGTAGCGTAGGAACCATGGAGATGGGTGAGAGGTTTGGCAATCAGAGGGCTAAAAGAGATCGGAACTAATATTCTATACTAATATTAAACGGATTGGAGTACACAGTACTAATATATTTGATGGAAACTTTACCACGCACCTCTCAGCCTGCCGCCGTGGGCGCCGGCTCCTGTGACCTTGAAATTTACGTCAATCCCGGGAAAAAAGGGCGCATGCCACCCAGACAGAGCGCGCGTCTCGGCAAACAACGGCATCCGAGCACTGACGCAACCTTGTCATACCATTTATTTTACAGATGGTTCTGTAGAACCAAACAGCCCACACATGGCCGGAGTAGCCTTTGTCACTGATGGATGCATCTTCGGCAGGAGAGTCAGCGACTCCGCGTCCTCTCTACAAGCCGATGCCGTGGCAATGCAGGGGGCCCTAGAACATGCCCTTGTATCCTACTCCAATTCCGACTCTCTGAACCTGATAAGCTGCTTGCAACATGCAAAGCCCGAAGATAGTGTCCATCTCCTCACCAATATCATTGCGCTCCGGCACAAATTACACCGTGCTGGACGGAATGTCATCATCAACTGGGTGCCAAGTCACGTCGGTGTGCATGGAAGCGACCTTGCAGACGTAGCAGCAGCTGCGGCTCGCAAGCGCGCCAGTGTCGATGTCCAGGTCCCTTCCAGCAAGAGCCAGCTCCAACTTAGAACTAGGGCATTAGCACGCACACAGTGGCACCTCCAACACAGTCTGGAGGCACAGATTTCCCAACGGGCGGGGTGGTACAAAAAGGTGACAGCATATGAACCTCTAGTCCTCCCCCGCTCCACTCCCAGAAGGGTAGAAAAGCTGCTCTTCAGGCTGCGTCTCGAGGACCGTTTCTTCTGGCAACTTAATCCCCAGAGCACCATGGAAGACCGCCGGTGCAACCGTTGCCGTGCAGAAAATGCCGACTTCCTCCACTACCTGAGAGATTGCCCCGCCACCACTTTCCTCAGACGGGGACCGGCTCCCCCTGAAGGTCTTGTGAACAGCCTCTACCGCCTCCAAAGCTCCTATGAGTTCTGTCAGCTACTAGAGCGTCCGCCGCCGCTCTAAGAGCTGCAGCCTCTCTTTTCTACTGCCTCCTATCCTCCTCTGACTAGCTACTTTATTCCACCTCCTCTCTACAAGGTGTGTCTTTCATAAACGCCACCGCACGGGCTAAAACAAAGCCCGTGGGGGTAGCTACAAGACAGCTTACTCGGAGAAACCGTGATTATTGGCGACGGTGTGAGTGAATCGACGCGCCCTCCAGCGTATGGCCCCAATGGGAGTAAGCATCACAATTTATCCCGGTAGATGGCTCCACTGTACCATCAGTCGTAGTAAACGCACAATGGCGTCCTATGAAAATTGGACAGTTCAGCGTTTAAAAGTTGAATTGGCAACAAGAGGAGCACTTGTCTCAGGGAGGAAAGAGAAGTTGATAGAAAGGTAAGATATCGTACTTACTTTCAACACGATTTCAAGTAACAATAGTCCTTTGTTATTATGTAAATTTCCATTTTATTGGTCGGAGTGTTCACCTTAATGTCTAACGAAGCAAACAAATTTTGTACTCTAATACCACGGTCTGTCATAATACTGTCCCCAGATTCAAACATATGTCCTTGTATTAAACAAGATCTTTTGATTATCTGTCTGTCAGATGCAGCCGATCATTGCCTTCAATGTTTTGCGATTTTCATAAGTCGAAAAAGTTGCACTTTGTGCATTAACATTACTGGGTTTTTGAATCGGCACCTCTGTTGCATCCAAAATTACTCTTGTCGATGGAAATTGTTTTTTGAAGTTCACTGGCATTAAGTCCTGCACTGTGTTTCTTTCTGGCCAAAAAACGATTTCTTGGAGTTGGAAAAACATAAAATTAATCCATACATACAAAAAATTTGACGCATAAGTTTGACAGATTATGAACAAAATAGATAATTCAATATCATCTTTGGCCTGTCTCAACTTGATTATAGTTAAAAACAACTGATCTTCCGCTAATAATAAATCATATTCCATTCCATCAAGATTATTGACAGCTGGACCAAGGACAGAGAATATCAAGGAAAAATGTGCAAAGTCATTAAATCCTGTATAATACTGAGTGGCCTTATTGTCATTTTTAAACCGGAAGATAGAGAACCTAGCATTCATAGATCTTATTATCTCACACTGGATACCGTGGTCCTGGACCGATTTCTCTCCGTCAACGTCATTTTGTAGAATCTCATTTTCCCTTTCAGCTGACACTACCTCTTCGTTGCCAACAGCTTGAATATCTGGTTCATTTTGAAATAAACTTCTCCTCTTAGCTACCCTTTCTGCTTTTTCTGCATTTAGTGTTGAGGTGAACGTGGATGGTGTTGTATTAAAATGAAAAAAAGATGGAACCACACCAGGTTTCAGCCTCTTACGAGAACCTGAAATTAAAGCAAAGAAAAATATAGTTTTTCGTTTATCTTAGGAAGCAATAGAGTAAGGTTAGGGTAAGTGGTAAGGTCAGGGTTTGAGTTTGGGAGTCATATAAGAACTTTGAAAAAAAAACAACCACGTAGCTCTAAATATTTTCTACGTAAGTGACGTCACAATGAAAATGTGTTAAAAAACCTACGTAACTGTAGACATATCCTAATTTAAATAGTATACCTTTAAAATCATAATTACCTTCCTGAGAATATATACAATGACAGGTACATGGGTTAAAAAATAATGGTTGCTCCCCATAACAAAATTCTTACCACTACACACACTTGACATGATGACACAGCATGGGGAACGGGTTATCTTGCTGAATTGTTAAAAAAGAATAATGCCTGTTCTTTTTCTTTATATATAGCCTAAATGACAACAAAGTTGAATATCACTCACCTAAAAGACCAGCAGGCATGTAGTCATCTGCTGTAAATTGTTTTTCACAGAAACACTGTATTTCCTTGGAATCCATGGCTTGTTTGTACCTGGTTCAAGGCGTTGTATCGCTATTCTCCACTTCATATTCATCTTCTCATCTGACGGAAACTTGTGTCCACCCTTATGTGCTGAACACAGTGGAACAGCAATGCTGCGGCATTTTAAAGTTAGTTTGATCACGCTTGGAAACAAGAATGTAAAACAGGAAGTGAACTTCACGACTCATCACACAGTGCTGCCATCTGGTGAGGTAATGCGTGCTTACTCCCATTGATGATATCAAATGTAATTGCTGCTTAATCTAGATGTAGATGGAGAAGGTAAAGAAAGAAAAGTTGAAAGAAGAGGAAGAGAGAGGAGGGAAGCGAAGAAGAAAAAAGAGAGTCGAAGAAGAAGGAAAAATGAGGTGGGAGGAATAGAGGGACGTAGAGAAGGAAGAAGAAAAGGAAGAGAAGAATAAAAAGGTTGAGAAGAAAAAGAGGATGTGGAAGAGGGAGAAGAAGAGGAGAAAGAAGAGGAGGATTAGGATGAGGAAGAGCAGTGGCAGTAGGAGAAAGAGGATGACGAAAAATAGGAAATGGAAAAAAAAAAAAAGAGATGGGGAAGAAAAGGAGGAGGAGGAGGATGACAAGGTTGAAAATAACGAGGAGTAGGACGAGATGGAAGAGGAAGAGGAGGAATAGAAGACAGAAGCTACACAAGGGAAACATCTCAACGAGGGCGTGAAACTCGCCAGGAAATTTCCACAAAATTGCTAGGCAAGAATGTCAATCAAGGCACCTGGACATATAAACTCAGATGAACTCTGCACGAATATATATGTCAAGTGTCACGACTGACCAATTATGACGTGAAGATGAACGGAGGAGAGATAACTTGGGAACGAATGTGGTTAATGTCTTCTTGTAGAAAATCAATTGTATGAGAACAGTAGGGACTGTGACAAGCCCTTGTCTTTTCCACATGGATCATAACAGGAAATTGATGTTTCTTTTTACCAAGTAATCCGTGAAACGTGATGATTACCATTCTTGCATGATATCAGACAACAATGAAATAATTGAGCTTCAATCACAGACATCAGTGCCACCACCGAGAAGAAAGAGTGCATAGCCTCGTATTAAAGAAGGCAGAAAAAAGGCGGACACTTCTTTTAGATGGCAAGAAACTCAAGTCTGTCAGGCAAGAAGGTGGGGTGGGTGGGTGAAAAGGTCTTGATGGATCGACACCCCATGCTGTCCCTAGCCTGGCCTTCGACTGTATACTCGTACATTCGTCTTGACGTTCAACCGCAATGATGACATGCGGTCGGCTAATAACCATTTTCTTTGTGTAAGTATCTAGACACATCCCGAACGTAGGCAAACCCGAAATGAAGCAGTAAAGCACTCTATTTTTTCTAGAACTAAAATATTTACAAAAGAAACTTAGTATTCAGGCTTTTTGCTGTTGTTTTTAAAAGGATATAATCGAGAAACCCATAGTCAAGTTTCACGAGTATATGCTCATGAATATATATATATATGTAACTGCAAATGTATATGTACACGTATGTTTATAAGTATATATGTACATATACATTACATATACATATACATATACATATACATATAATTTATGTTATGTTATATTATTTGTTTTTGTTTTGTTATAATTTGTCTGTCTGATTTTCATTTATTATTAGTTATATGTCAATTTATTATCATTTACTATTTGCCTGTTTGTTTGTTATTCAACTATACCTATGCATTTATTTATGTATTTTATTTGTTATATACATTATTATAGTTTTTATTTATTATTAATATGATTTTTTTTTTTTTTTGCATCCGACCTAGATATGGATCAAAAGGTCTCCTGTCGGCATGCTCCGCC
>NC_134791.1:61953269-61955769 GCF_046742065.1 Oratosquilla oratoria
TATATATATATATACATACATACATAATATATTGAATACGCACAAAGAACTAGTGGAATCTTAATTTTTTACCTTGATTTATATATAGTACAGAAACTGTGATTATTGACGCAAGTTAAAATACTTGAAGTCACCGCGACTTTACCACGAAGAGGAAGCTGATGTACGTGCTTATATTTAGCGTAATACAATCTATTCTTCATATATTTGACGCAATAGTCTCACCAGTCTTTCTAGGATGAAGCCGTGTGTCCCTCTTCTTGTAGTTGTCTGTTACACAGTTCGAAATGGTGTCTGTGGACTGTTTCATGTGCACCTTTCACCGTTCCTGTTCTTGGTCGAGGTTTACTTAGAAAATTGTTTTCATTGTTGTTTTTCCTAGACTCTGGCTGAGCAGTCCACGTCTCCCCGAGGAATGCCACGACTGATTCTGGGTTTTCCCACAAATCCCTTATAGAGTGTATATTGTGTTGTTGGCATGCATGATTGTGTACAATGTAGTCCTCCATAGTATAATGTACAAATATAGCATGGGGTGATGTGTTACATCCTAAACAGTTATCTGCGATATTGTCATCCATCCTCTTTTGGTAACTTGTGAGGTTGGGTTATATACTGATTATTGTTTCCGCTCACATAGAATGTTAAAGCCATGCAGCCTACTGTTCCTGTAATGGAGGTTTCAACTTCCATTTAGCCAAGGTGTTCCTGCTACAAATGACTTATTGTCCGTCATTGTTTCGTTTCCAGGATGTGTCCAGGTAGTCTGAATCTTGATGACGGTCATATTTTCAATGATGTCGTAACGTGATAATGATGGAATCTGTAACATGGCAATACACCTTAGGACTATCAGAAACATTTCTGGTCGTATCGTAATGTGGATTGGAAGTATCGCCTTAAGTTTTGAAATGTGTACCCAAAACTATATCATTATCATAACAAAGCTACTATTTAGCATAAAATATGGCCGCTCATACTCAGAGTTGGGGACATCCTGGAAGAGAAACAATGATATTATATATCTGTTTCCAAGTGTTTTTTTTTTCTCAGTTTCACGGTCATAATGAAAGGTTGTAGCGTCGACCGGGACGGAAGGCTGCGGTAGTGGTGAAGGACACTGTCAAGGACAAATTCGAGATCTCCAGCCTGGAGGCTAAGGCCGGTTGCAGGCAAGGGATAAGTCCATGAGCGCATGAACACGGTAAAAGAAACCAAGACACATAAGGAGGTCGAGACAGGAACAGGAACAATGACAAAAACAAAGATAAGGAGAACAGTCATGGTTGAAGAGTGAGGAAAATATGCGAAAAATAACGCAGGTGTTAACGTCCTTCAGAAGGTCATCGTGTTGTACAGATCCTGCTGTGCCCAAAAGCAAGACGATTCTGTTCACTTCAAGTACAGATTACCAAACAGAAGGGGATGTTCCAGCCCAAGCCGGGGTGTATTTCTGAGCTGAATGAAATCGTCTTGCGTTTGTCTCAGGAAAATCCTAAAATTTCAGATTATGCCACATTATATTTGTGTGTGTTTCTAAGTACAAGGAAAATATGAAAATTTGTTCATATGAATAAGTATATTTGATATCGGTAGATTAATAAAGTTATGGAACGTAGTATGTTCTAAGTAATAGGGCACGATCTACATACTGCATCACACGGTTGATGGTCTTAACCTTGGAAGTAAATGTCATCACAAGGCAAGTGTACAGTATCTCTATATAATCATGGAGACGTTTGCAGCGCTTCGTACATTACAATGAGTGAAACAAGGTTTTAAACCCAATGACCCTCCCCCGACACCCACTGCCACCATCTGCTTCAACAGTTTCCTTTCCTTACTCCATAGTCTATTATTACATCGTCAGACTCATCTTCGTCCACTGACCTCATTCCGAACTACCGCACTACCTTCCCGCTTGTCCCGGAGTCCCGGACTCCAAGTGGACGCCATTGCATGATCAAACACGGCCAACCGGGCAAAGACGATAACATCCTGTCTGGAACGACTCGACTGTTCCATGAAGCCTTGAACTTTATTATGTGTTGCAGCATGCAAAATATAATTTCCTGGTTCATTTACCAATTTGAAGATTGGCTGAAATTAGCTGCACTACCCTTGACTTCTCTTTAACCCTTGGTAACATGATGTTAAATGCCTTGCGATGCCGACCCAGCAAGAATCTTCTTGGGATCACAATTTGTCCTAAAACTATAGAATTCGTACTGACATAAAGCGTTGTTTAATGGCTCCTACATGTGCAAAAAAAAAAAAAAAAAAAAAAAAACGAGGTCATTGTAACAGTTCAGAAGTAGTAGAATAAATATGGAAAAAGGTAAGGATAGAACTGGTAAATACTTAATATATCTGTGGAAATCATAACATAGTGCAAGGTGTGGTAGCTTCACACAATGACTGCAAATTCCACTGCCCGCATTATTTGACAATTTTGCATTTGAGTGCTTGCAAGTGTTTTATGATGATTATCATTATCTAT
>NC_134791.1:61978269-61998269 GCF_046742065.1 Oratosquilla oratoria
GGTCATTTTTCCCAATTGGTGTCTTGTATTCAATTTACCCACAATTTCAGGTTCTGACATAAATAATAAATCTAATCTCGATGGTTCTTCATGATTTCTATATCTGATATTTGTTTACCCATTGTGTCATTGCATGTTTTATAGTCATGTCAAGTAATACATTTCCCCATATATTCTCTCCACCTTTCACTGTTATGTCTTCCCAACAAAGTACCACGTTACCTCCATCCTTCAGCGTTTCATTTAATGAAAGCCTTGTATCTTCTAACATTTTAGAATAATCTCCCTCTCTCCAAGACTCCGTTTTTGGGGGCACATAAATCATCACAAAAATTCTACTTTTCATGTCACTATCTTCAACTTTCATTTTGACCATTTCGACCCTGTTCTCTCCATTTGTAACTTTTGTCACATATAAGTGTTTCTTAGTCAAGAAAATGACTCCTCCACCCTGTTTCTCCTCTTTATTTCTAAGTCAGTAGTTATATAATCCATGTCCAACATTGTTTGGTAATAGTGGATCCCTTAATTTTGTCTCCACAATTCCCATTATGTCTGTTTTTTCTTCTGACAGGTAATCGCTTAGTTAGTTTAATCCTGAGATTAATCCGTCTATGTTAGTGTAAGCCACTTTTAATTTTTTGCTCTCTTCTTCTCGTTTTCTGTTCCTTTAGCTTCTTTTTTTTTTAATATACCATCTTCAGTCTCATATCTAACACTCCATTAGAACTTCGTTTTCTCGGTCTCCGTTCTTTTTTTCGTTTTTTTTTCCTTCTTAATGTCTTTTCTCTTTCTCTTTCTTCATCATTCAAGTCTCTTTTTATCCAAGTAAGTAAAAACTACTTTTAATGATCTTCGCAAGTTATAGGTTTCACCGACAATTTTGTTTATCTGTTTGTCAGGGGACATATCCTTTGTGATGATTACTACCAGGTCTTTTTCAGATCCCACTTTCTTTACTTCCTTTGCACCAATTTTATATTTTCCTGATATCCTTTTTTTTACTTTTCCAAATTCCATTATGTTACATTTCTGTTGAAGTCCACTTCCCACTTCTAACTCCATTCCCAAACCCTATTCAGATCTCTCTGCAGTAAGTCACAGTCCGTTTCAGTACTCACTTTCTTAACAGTATTAAAACGTGTGTGTGCGCGTGTGAGTGTATGCGTATATGCATGTATATGTATATATGTATATATATATATATATATACATATATATATATGTACATATATATATATATATATATATCTATATATATATATATGTATATATATATATGTGTGTGTGTGTATATATATATATATATATATATATATATATATATATATATATTATCCATACGTGTGTGTGTGTGTGTGTGTGTGTGTGTGTGTGTGTGTGTGTGTGTGTGTGTGTGTATGTGTGTGAGAGTGTGTATGTGTGCATTCACCTTGGTCTTTTTGGATTGCGTGTTGGACTCGTGATCGACAGCTATTTCCCTCCCGGAAGAGAGTTCAGAGCTCGTATGACCGATCTATGGGTAATGCTATGACCTTGCACGCACACACACACCCAACTCCCCGCCCACGAGAGTTGGAGTAACGACTCGAAGCGCAGCGATACTGAAATAATTTCAGCCCTGGGCAGGATTCGAACCAGGTACCGCCGTCACCCCCGTGATGACAGTCTGAGACTCTACCAACCGCACCACCGAGTCGTGTGTGTTTGTGTGTGTGTCTGTGTGTGTGTGTGTGTGTGTGTGTGTATTTGTATGTGTGTGCGTGTGTAGCGGCTTCCCACATGGTACAATACTGTTTCTAACACTATAACATCTCATATGTGTTATTCCAAATCAAGGCACTTCATAATGCCAAAGCATTTTCTTGTGCAGACGATCAAACATTCAGGTAATATGACATCCCTCACCAGGAACACGTAAATGTACCTAACAATTTGAAACAGTTGATTATTGAAAATAAAATGCCACATTGAGACTTCTCACCCCGGACTGCTATGAATCTTCAACACACACAATAATCGCCTACTACTGGACTAGATTTCCACTGTGCTGGTATTCACATACGCCACACATGAAAAAAGCGAGACCAAAAACATAATGTTCTCGGAACACAGACGTATGGTTTGAACAACACAAAAAGAAAATAACAATAATAAGAAATGTGATTTACAAACAGTTCCTGGGTACCTTATAAATTTGAACATTATGGTATGACTTTCTCACGATCAGGAACATCAACAAAGAAGAAATAAATATGATCCAAACTGATTGTCTGAAGAACTATGACAGGTTGGACATAAATTACACCTATCGGCTTCTTGCACGCAGGAACCAAAATATTACCTAGTACTGAACAGCACAAAAATCATAGGAATATAGTTTTACGCCAGAACTCTTAGGTTTTTGCACGACCACACCTCATGACAGTGGATTTTAATCTTTTTTCAGTCCATTCCTCCCTTCATGAATTCTAAACATTCGTGTGGCTTTCCTTAATTTTCCCCAAATCCCCCCCCCCCCCAAAAAAAAAAAAATGATAACAAATTGTTATTACAAAATTTACAACCATGATTATCTTGTATTTTTCTGCCAGGACAGAGTAATGGATTTTTTTTTTTTATTCAGAGCCCTCACATTATAAAGAAAAACATAACTTATACCGGCAGGTCATGACCCTCTAAATTTTCGTCACGGCTCCCATGGTGATCATGGCCCCCCAGACTGAGAACCACTGTACTTTGGAACGAAACACGAAATTCACTCCCAGTGACCAAAATCACAAACCTACAAGAGCATACACAAGCGTAGATCACGAATCAAACAGTACATAACAGACCAAACAATCTAAGACCACAACAGTACGTAGATCTAGAAGGAAAATCGTTATCAAGACATCCACAAATCATCTAGTCTATTACTAAAACAATATCGTTCTTGAACTGCCTCACATGCATGTGGTACAGAGCTTACCATCATTGCCAAATCAGGAACCCATAATAACAGATAAAGTACCGGTAATATGATATTTACGAGTGTTACCCAACATGACCACTTGCTCCTTTGGTCAGGAGGTCTGACTCTGTCGGTTGGAGTGAGCATGAAGTAGACGAAAGGGAAATGCGGCTGGATGGAGCGAACGAAGGCAGAACTCACAGGCGTGTTGAACATCGAAAGTGTACACGGGAGACAGAGTTGGAGGAGCCTTACAGGCAAGAAAATTAATGCTGACAGAAATACCCACTAACCCGAATGTGGTATTTTGCAATAGTCTACTGACAAACGACAGACAAATTCATTCACCCGAGGGCCATATTAGGAGCAAAATATAGTCTTCATCGATCTAGAGGTAGTCAGAACAAATCCTGTTGTGTATCATCAGCTATAAGTCATAGATAATAATCATATGAGTCCATCATAAGTAGGAGTATTTTGCAAAACTACCTCCACAAGAGAGAGAGAGAGAGAGAGAGAGAGAGAGAGAGAGAGAGAGAGAGAGAGAGAGAGAGAGAGAGAGAGAGAGAGAGAGAGAGAGAGAGAGAGAGAGAGAGAGAGAGAGAGAGAGAGAGAGGGAAAAGACAGAGTTAATATATATATATATATATATATATATATATATACATGCATATATATATATACATATATATATATATATATACATACACATATATTCATATATATATATATATATATATAAATATATACATATACATTCATATATATAATATATATATATATATATATATATATACAGTATATATATATATATATATATATACATATATATATATATATATATATATATATATATATATATATATGTACACACATGTACTTTTCATCTGTTTCTTCCTTTTCTTCCCTTCCATCTCGTTCATGGCTTTTCTCCCCCACATCCTAGTCATTATCCTCTCTCTCTCTCTCTCCTCGCTGTTCTCGTTTTTTTTATCTGTCAATTTTTCTTCTTCCTCGCAAGACTCTCTTTCCTCTTTACTATCCTTCTGTCTTTTTCTACTCTTATTTCACATCCTTCTCTCCCTCTGCTTCTTCTCACCCCCCTTCTCTCCCCAACCTCCCTCTCACGTTCTTTCTCACTCTCACCGCCTCCGTCTCCGAGCACTGCTTGGGGCGAAAGATGGAGTTCAAGGTCGAGGTGGCACGGAAAGATGATCATGCTCGCTTCCCATCACACTCAAAGCCACGTGATGTGTGCAGGACCTCGTGGGCAAGACACTGTCACGCAATATTCTACATCGAGCCATTGTCTTCGGGAATGTGGCAAATACCTATACTCAAGTCTCTGCTCTGCTCTTCGGTTCTGTGGAAAGTCAGTTCTTGGAGCTGAGGTTGTGGCCGGTTAGCAATAATTATGTAACTTTAGTTCAATGGAAAATAAAGTATATTATTCGGAGTTTTTTACTCCTTTTACACACTGGTAAGTGTAGATAAGGTGCAGTGAAGGCTTTCAGATATTCACTATACACTGAAATTCATCCTTACCAAAGTAACATGGCATATCTAACGTCGGAAGGTTAACAAGAAACCAAAAATAGTCGTGAACACAATGCGCTAAAGATTATCTCACGCTCAAAGAGGGTCTACAACCTGTCATCAACGATGTTTTCGTATTCACCGGCCACAGAATGACCTTGGGAGGAGGGGGATGGATATAATTGCTAAGGTGAGCGAGTACAAAGGTGTAAGAGTGGCTGATAAGGAATAAATGGGAGTAAATTTGTCATAGAGAGAAAAGGAGGGAGGACGAAGGTAGTAGCCAAATAAGTGTAAATAAGTTGGAACTAGCGTGGGTGTTATGAGGAAGGGCATCCAAACATACACACAGATGTATCCATTTGTCACAATGACACACAACAATGTTATATATTTTTATATGCGTAAAAGGAAATATATGAATACAGATGTACCTGCATACATACATACACCCACACAAACACCCACAATCACACACATATCCACGCTCACACACCCTGTGTGTGTGTGTGTGTGTGTGTGTGTGTGGTGAGAGAGAGAGAGAGAGAGAGAGAGAGAGAGAGAGAGAGAGAGAGAGAGAGAGTGTGTGTGTGTGTGTGTGTGTGTGTGTGTGTGTGTGTGTGTGTGTGTGTTTGTGTGTGTGTGTGTGTGTGTGTGTGTGTGTGTGTGTGTGTGTGTGTGTGTGTGTGTGTGTGTGTGTGTGTGTGTGTGTTTGTGTGTGTGTTTCTGTGTATGTGTGCATGTGTGTGTATGCGTGTGTATATGTGTGTGTATGCGTTTGTGTGTGTGTTACCGAGCTGGTGTTAATGTTGTGAAAACCAGCTCGGTAACAGTTGGTAATTTTATAAAAAGCCGAAATAAAAGTAGGGAAAATGTTCGTCAAACAGGTGTTTACTGTGTGTCATGTTCAGGTTGTAAAATGGTCTACATTGGTGAAAGTTTCCGTTGTGATGATAAAAGAATATCGGAACATAAATATGATATGAAAACTTCCAATATGAATATTGCCATTGTTAGACATGGATACGATACAGGCTACAATGCTGACTGTAATAATTCTAAGATTATTAAATATGAAAACCATACCATGAAACGTAGATATTTTGAATCTACTTTTACATCTCTCATTGATAATATAAATCAAAATAATGGATTTTTTACAATAAATAAACCTTTAGCAATTTCAATAACCAAGTAACAAGCAATTTACGCAAATTGCGTTTACACCAGTTTCATGTTCGTTTCTCCCTGCAAGCTCGGGTTATATAAGGAGTCACATGTTTGTCCACTAATTGGTTCGGCAACAACAACCACGTTACAACCCCTGAACATCATCCAAAATAAAGGACTACGACTTACACTTGGAGCATTACGCTGCACAAGAATCGAGAGGCTGGAAGTTGAAGCCAATGTTCCCCTCCTCCATTGCAGGCGCGAACTCCTTACATTCCGCTACGCCGCCAAAGTGCTTTGTATCCCACGACATCCCTGCAATCGGGCGGCGGCGCGGCGTCCCAATACGAGCATTTTACCAACTCTAGCCTTAATCCCTTTTCCATCAGGATTCGGTCCTTGTGCGAGCAGTATTCAGTGCCACTGTGGTCTATTGAAAAATTGAAGACGTTCCACATACCACCATGGGAAAAGATCACCCTGAACGTCAACATCAATGAAGACCTCCAGAAGAAATCGTGCTCGGTAGAAGAACTCCGACAGAAGACCCTACAAGTCATCAACGGGTGCACTAACCACAGGGCACTGTATACGGATGGTTCCAAGTGTGGCTGTAAGACAGGGACAGGGTTATATAGCTCCACAACCCGGATGATGTTCAGATTGCCGGACCATACGAACATTTATATTGCCGAACTCTTCGGAATATCCAAAGCGATAGAAAATGCTCAATCTGACACACATAGTAACTTTGTTATTTTCTCAGATTCTTTGAGTGCATTACAGTCAATTAAATCAGGTAACCAAATGAGGAATTCTCTCCTGTCAAAATCATTAGCGCACTCTCGACGACCAACAAGTCCATTACTATCTCTTGGGTTCCCAGCCACATTGGGATCTCCGGGAACGAGAAAGCGGACACGTTGGCCAAATCTGCGTTAGAAAAGGACTATATCACAGATATACCCATAGGCATATGCACCTTCAATTCTATCATAAGAAAACAATTACACGCCCACTGGCAACACCAGTGGGACAATCTCCACATCACACACAAACAAAAGGAGCACATAACAGACTGGTCAACATCATACAGAAGAAATAGACGGGAGGATATCGCCATGGCAAGGCTGAGGATGAATTCCACCTACATCACCCACCTAGATCCTTACATCACTGGCGTATTTCCTCCCCAGTGCAACACCTGTAACACTACACTATCTGCAAGACACATACTCATACACTGCAAGAAATCTAACACACAGCGCCAGGCGCTTATACATCACTGTAAACTCAAGAACATTCAGTTAAACATGACAAATCTTTTGGCCAATGACTGTATCCTTATTGACAAAGTAGTGTTGTATTTGCGCACAACAGGACTGTTGTGGAAATTGTAATGGTAAATTAAACAGGATCGCAGGTTCATACCAGGCTTAATGACACCCTTATGGGTCGATAGCCTTAAGATAAAAAGAAAAGAAAAGAAAAAAGTCCACTATGTTATTTCTGAAGAAGCCCTGCTGGGCGAAACGTTAAATACATTGGATCCCATACTCCGCGTTTGGCTTCTCTCCTACAGTGCTGTTGCCGTCATGGCTGCTTTACTCAATGCTGTATACAAAAATAAATGTACTGTACCAATATCTCCAACTTAAAATGGATTAAAATGGATGAGAAAGATAGATCGTAAAATACACATATATTTAAAATGCACATAACAATTGAAGAGTTAGGAAAAGATATCAAAAGGAAACTACAATTTAAAAACTTTAAAAATGAAAATCAAGGTTATATCTAATACGCGCGTGTGTGTGTATACAGGTATAGTATATACATACAGTACCTGTATGCGTATATACACTGAAATACAGTACAGTATTAAAACATTAAAAGACAAAGAAAAAACTATAAAAATGAAAATAGAAAGCATAAAATTGATAAACAGTAAACAGCTTGTATATAATAGTATTCAATAGAAAAAGTTACTTAATAACCCAACAGATTGATATCATATATCCTAGAGTCGGCCATCTTGAATGGGATCCGACTTACGACTAGTTGGTCGGAACCGATCTACGTCGTAACTCGGATAGTGACTATATATATATATATATATATACATATATATATATATATATATATATATATATATATATATATATATATACATACATACTAATAAAGGAACTCCTTGTGATATCGATCTAAATCGGACCGGAAACCGGAAATTCCTCAATGAGACACGTCCTTTCCGGCCTCTGATTGGCTGAGAGAGTGCTGATATCACGGCAACGGAGACGACTGATACGTATATGTATATATATATATATATATATATATATATATATATATATATATATATATATATATATATATATGTATATATATGTATATATATATGTGTATATATATGTATATATATATGCATATGTATATATATGTATATATGTATATATATATGTATATATGTATATATATATGTGTATATACTGTATATATATATATATGTGTGTGTGTGTGTGTTTGTGTGTGTGAGTATGTGTATACATATATATATATATATATGTATATATACATATATATGTATATATATATACATATATATGTATATATACTGTATGTATATATATATATATATATATATATATATATATACTGTATGTATATATATATATGTATATATATATAAATATGTCTATATATGTATATATATGCAAATAAATCACTTGAACACGTGATCAGAATTATGCTGGTAACCACTTAAGAAAAAGAAACACAGAAATCCCAAGCGCTTTCGTGTAATTCACATCCTCAGGAGAGAATACAGACAAAAGTACAATACAAAGATAATATAAACGGAAAAGTGTAAACCTAGGAGAGGTGACAAGGCGTCATACGAAAAAATATAGGAGAGGTCACAAGGCACCACACGGAAAAATTAGGAGAGGTCACAAGGTCCCACACGGAACCATGCCATTTGTCCACTCTTGGGGTTAACCAAAATCTCCTATACCGAATTGTTTACAAATGTTCTTAATTATGTAATTATCTAATTTATACAAACCATTACTTATGTTCAAATTGACTGACTACTACTCTGGTCACCACAACAAAGTCAAATATTCAGTGTTCTCCTCAATGTTTTTACGTGCTCTACGCATATGCAGCCCGGAATTTATTGATGAGGAATTTGAAAATATTTTCAACATTGGTTTAAGCTTAAAGTACCCTAAGACTTTTATAAATAACGCTCTCAAAAAAGCCAAGAAAACTTTTTATAGAAATCAACCTACACCTCCCTTTGAAACCAAGAATCTTTTAGTCATGCCATTTAGTGAAAGTCTTTCTCAGATTCCTCATTTACTCAAAACATGGAATGTTAATGTAGTCTTCAACAATTCATGCACATTCAAGAAATTGATTATTAAGAATTCTCCAAAAAATTCATGTGGCTGCATATACAAGGTTCCTTGTAGAGATTGTGGGAATTTTTATGTAGGGCAAACAGGTAAAGATCTCTCAACTAGAATAAAGCAGCATAAATATAGTGTCAGAACAGGACAAGACTCTAATGCTTTATTTGTGCACATGAGGGATCATAATCATTGTATAGACTGGACTAAGGCATCGTCAATTTTATCATGTAATCCTGTTGTTAACAGGAACATCATTGAAAGTAGCCTTATCAAACAAACTGAGTCAGTCAATTTGAACATAAGTAATGGTTTGTATATATTAGATAATTACATAATTAAGAACATTTGTAAACAATTCGGTATAGGAGATTTTGGTTAACCCCAAGAGTGGACAAATGGCATGGTTCCGTGTGGAACCTTGTGACCTCTACTAATTTTTCCGTGTGGTGCCTTGTGACCTCTCCTATATTTTTTCGTATGACACCTTGTCACCTCTCCTAGGTTTACACTTTTCCGTTTATAATATCTTTGTATTGTACTTTTGTCTGTATTCTCCCCTGAGGATGTGAATTACACGAAAGCGCTTGGGATTTCTGTGTTTCTTTTTCTTAAGTGGTTACCAGCATAATATATGTATATATATATATATATATATATATATATATATATATATATGTATATATATATATATATACATATACACACGAGTGTATATACACAAAAAGAACTGTATACAAGTACAAGAAATACACAAAAGAACTGGCGCCAGTTAACATGAGACAAAAAGACGTCATGTCCCGGACATCCGGGACACTTAGAAACTAAACAAAAGTTGCACATAATGCAAATCAATACATTCAGTAGATAAACAAGATATACACATTATACAAACAATACACTTAATAGAGAAACAAGATACAAAATACAAGCAAGATAAGCATGAATAATAACACAAGCAATGCACACATATACAATTATGAAGACATAGGACCCCTTGAACGGAGATTATAATTGTAAGGGGTAAATACAGAAGACATATTTTGTACAGGGAGCCTTGGTGGAGGTTGAGTAAAGGCAGTGATAGGCACTCTTGTAACCTTAAGTCTATCAACATGCACCACTTCGCTCAGTCCCTGGTAAGGATAAAGACCCTGAATTTATTGGGATGCAAGTTCCCAGTAACTAAAACGGGACCTGTAAATTTACAATTAAGTTTAGATTGGCGGTCTGGCATGCTTTTATAAACATGATCACCAATGCCCATGTTAACAGGCTTAGCCCGGATATGCTGGTGTTTTAACGATGGCTTGGAGACATCAAGTTGACGTCTTACAGAACTATAAATATTATGCAATGTATGATATTGGAGTT
The DNA here is from genome assembly GCF_046742065.1 of Oratosquilla oratoria. Classification (NCBI taxonomy): domain Eukaryota; kingdom Metazoa; phylum Arthropoda; class Malacostraca; order Stomatopoda; family Squillidae; genus Oratosquilla; species Oratosquilla oratoria. The sequence continues at coordinate 61,988,722 of NC_134791.1, forward strand.
GACTATAGTCCTCAATATTGTAGAGGGGACGAGCAGGACTATCAAGCATATCATAAGGGAGTCGTTTTTCCACTCCATAGATAACATAATGAGGCGTCTTGCCCGTAGAGACATTAATGGTGCTGTTAATACAAGCACTGACATGTGGAAGCCAATCCTCCCAAGATTCATGAAGGCTACTAGCAACGTGCCTGAGTATATAAAAAATTTCCTATTCGTCATCTCTACAAGATCATTGGACGCAAGGTGGTAAGCAGTCACGAATGTTTACGTGATGCCGTAACGCTCACAAATACTCGCTAAAACCTCATTCCTAAATTCCGACCCATTGTCACTAAGGAGCCCCGAAGGAGCATTGAATGGACAAAAAAACATGAGAAACTAAAGCATGGGCTACTACTAGAGCAGATTTGCTATGTAAGGGAGCCAATATTACAAAACGTCTTAAGTGGTCCACATACACATGGACATAGAACCTTGAGTACTACGAGGCAGTTGTAAAAGGTCTAGAAAGGGTAGGGTACTCTAAGATGGGAGCAGTGTGCATAGAACCTTTGCTCTGGGCACAAGAGCTACACTGGGCTACATGAGAGGTAATATCCAGTTGCATTTTTGGCCAATAATACTACTTACGTGCCATAGTCAGATTTTTGTCACGACCTAGGTGATCAGCCTGAGGGGCATCATGAGCAAGGGGCAAAACAACAGGAACTAGGGACTCAGGGATCACTAGCTGTGCCACATCCTGCTCAAACACTTCCACATTACGAATCAGAACCAGGTCCTGCAAGGAAAATTGGGACAGGGGAACAGGTAAATCTGGTAAGGTGGTATCATTACCAGACTCCAAAGCATAAATGACAGCAGACTAAACAGGGTCCTCACATTGAGCTTTGGCCAGATCGTTCAGAGAGAAGTTGTCAATTACTGTAACAGCAGCAACAGGGATATCACGTGAAAGTGCATAAGCAACACTGTTTGCACGCCCTGTAATATGCTTAAGGGTTGGGTTAAATTCCTCAATCGTGAGAAACCATCTGGCTAGGAGGCCTGAAAAATTTTTGCCCTTGAAAAACTGACAGCAGTGTGGTCCGTGTAGACTGCAACAGGATATAAAAAACTATATCATGAAAATGCTTCAAGGAAGCGTCGCCAGCAATATTTCGAAAAATTCTGGTACATGAGCGAATTTTAGATAAACATTCCAAAAGAATTTCTATAATGGTGTCAACACTCATGCAAAGTTATACAGCTGTATTTCGTTTCTATTTTTATACAGAATAAAATAGATAAAATATTGGCAACCTCTGGCAACCCCATTGCATAAAAAAGCATTTTGTATATTGAAAAAGCGTCAATATATCTATAGCTATTTCGTTTTTTGCTACAGAATTGTGTTTAGGGAGATATTTGGCAACTCCTCTCACCAACATACCACACAAAGACAGTGGACAGGGCACCAGTACTATTGAAAAGGTCAAAGGAAGGGGGCGTCGCTCCTGGCACTCTCACCGTACGCAACATTTTTTTTCCTCGCCCTGTAATGTTGCTGTGATCATGGGAAAATTAAGAAGAAACAAGAGAGTGAAGCGGCAGAATATAGAGAGGGCCCGTAAGTGCCTGGAATAGAAACAAGAAGAAGGAAAATGAAAGAAAGAGGAGAAACAGCAAAGCTGCCAGGGCCTCCAAAGGAGTAACAGAGTAATGAGACTCAGGCTTGTTAAGAATGCGACTAGCATATGCAAGAACATGGGGTCTACATCCGTCTACTTGCTGCATAAGTACAGTTCCAATACCTGTACCAGAAGCATCTGTACAAATAGTAAAGGGAAAGCTATAGTCCGGGAATGCCAACACAGGCGCTTCAGTAAGTGCAAGCTTCAAGGAATCAAAACTTTCCTGATGAACATCACGCCACTGGAAGGAAGTGTCCTTCTTGAGGAGACGTGTTAGAGGGGAAGCAAAATTCCTAATAAATGCACGATAGTACCCTGCCAGCCTAAGGAAGGAAAGTACATGCTCAACTGACTTAGGTGTTGGGTAGTCCCTAAATGCCTTGATTTTATCGTCAGTAGTGTGAATACCATGTTTGTCTACAACATGACCTAGGAATTGGATGCTAGACTTAAGAAAAGAACACTTGGGCAAATTGAATTTCAATCCAGGATCAGCAAACCGTTGCAAGACCATGGACAACTTAGTGAAGTGGCTCTCCACATCCTTGGAAACTAAGATTGAATCATCCAGCCAACCAAAAAATTCGTTGCCTACTAGACCATAAAAAATGGAGTTAAGCGCTGGCAAGTCAAGGGAGCAACGAAGTAATTCAAAATGTCCACTGGGAGTTGAGAAGGCCGTGACCTTACGAGACTTCTCCTCCAGGGGTATCTGCTAAAAACTCGCCTTCAAGTCTAAGGTGGTGAACACCGTATTACCAATGCCAATGGACTGGAGAAGTTCACTTAGTACAGGCAAAGGGTAATGGTCTGGAATGTGACCTCGTTAACTCGCCTATAATCAATATCAAGACGAAAACATCCATCATTCTTAGGCACCAGAAGGAGTGACGAGTTTCACTCCGAGTGAGACTCTAATACAACGCCTTCACGCAACATGCCGTCAACCAAGGGCTGTGCTATAAGCCGACGAAAGTGAGGGAACGTAAACGGGGCGAGCACCTGACTGAAGATCAATTCTGTGAGCCACACGATCTGTAACTCCTAACGGATCACCAGGCTAAGCCAAAGCCTGACGGTTGGTCATTAACAGTTTAATGAGACAAGGCGTCTCATTAGGAAAATCAATATCGCCAATAAATGCTGCAAATTTGGAGGCCAAGTGAGCCGTGTCACTTGCTTATGGAGACTGTAGCACAGAAGCTGCAATGATAGGAGACCAATCCTGGAAAGCAGCAACGTCAGCTACTTCAAAAGAAGCTAAGTGACTGCCAGAAAAGAGAGTGATAGGAGCACCCGTGACATTGGTTACCACAGCTGTGGTAACATGATCCTCATAAATAGTGGAGATAGTCCCTTCCAAAGCAAGGCGACGAACACGAACAGAGTCAGGCTGAGATAAAACGTCAGACCTAATTGGAGCACCTGAAATACGCATCGGAACTCGAACTGTACTTGAAGGTTCAATACGATGCTCTACTACAACAGCATCAGGATAAGAGAGAATAGGAGAGTTCAAGTGAGGAGGTCCTTTCGAAGACAACTGTACGACTTGATCAAGCATAGAAGGGGAGACACAAATGAAAACTGGCCTATCTATTGCAGGAATAACAAAATTACAGGAAGTCAGTACACGGCGACCAGGAGATATATCAATGTGCTGTAAGAGCATCAATGCCCAAGAGGCAACTACACATAAGAGCAATACCTGATACAACAACAAAAGTGACATGGAAAACTGTAGCATGTGAGGAAAACCTTAAGGGAATGCAAACAGACCCAAGAATAGGCAAGGGAGAACCTTGTACAGAACGCAAACTATTATAAAAAAGAGATAAAGGGAGATTGTACACATCCCGGAGAGCATAATAAGCTTTTCTAGTTATGAGACTACATACTGCACCAGTATCTACAGTGACTAAAATAGGTGTATTCTTTGTAAGAAATTGGAAGGTGAGTAATTGAGAAGACTCAGCAGCCACCAAGGGGATGATCTGGGAACGATCTGGTCAAACCTTTGGGTTATGACACGAGCGCAGGTGAAAATGGGACGGGAATTGTCTAGGCTGATGAGAAGTCTCAGCTCTAAGTTTCAAAACCTTGAAACACTGATCAGTCGCTGAAGACTGAGGGGTTGGAGGAGGAGAACTAGGAACATTGGCATGTTGCTGAGTATTGCTAATACACAAGGAACCAGAAGGCACTTCCCTAATTTTATATTTTGTTGCGAAAGATAGTAGGGTCTCATCTGTTTTATAGCTGAAAGAAGATGCAACTCTCTTTTGAAAAGGCACCAAAAAGAGGATGTAGAACAGAAATTAAAAAATAAGGCGGAACCTATCTAAAATGATAGTTCCATGATCAACCCACTCCGAATGGAAGAGAGAATCGAGGGCTTCAACGACAATTTTGCTTGCCTGGGCATGAGCATGCCCATAGTCAAGAGTGCCCAATTTGGATGTAAGAACATCAGCCATCTTAAAACATCATTAAAAGGAATTGTCTACAGGGGTGTTAAAAGAGAGAGAGAGAGGAAATTAGACCGAAAGAGTTCATAACTGTAATTCAAAGACTTGGAATCGAGACATGAAGCAGATAACATTTTAGAAGCCAATGGATTAGGCACAAGCTGTGACCTCACGAGAGAAAATTTCTCAGATCCCGTTGAAACAATAGCATTTACAATAAAATCCTCGCACTAGTAAATAAAATCACTAGCTTTATTTTGGAGATCATCACCAGAAAATTTAAGAACAGAAGGATCCTGTTGTAATAATATGAAAGTATGATCCATTGTGGCAGATGGATCTGGGGAATGAAAGAAAAAACGGTACCTTCTGTTTAGACATATTAAAAGAGGGATGAAATAACAACAGCCCACTTCGTAGTAATATCAAAGTCAAAACAAAGAAAATACATGCAGTTAATAATGGTGATCGCAATGAATACACTCCTTGAATCAAATGAATGACCTGAAAGATCGTAAACAATAATATTCTCTCTGATATACAAAGTAAGAGCGTTATTAATGCAAACTATTCACAGATAAGGCACGTAATTACAATTCTCTATGAATCACAATAGATGGTTTGTAGATGGTCAGACACCAAAATACCTGATGCATGATATAATGCGCGTCAACTCTATGCACTCCCACAACATTCGAACCAGTGACTTTGTTGTATTACCTCAGTTTAGGTCTGTGTAAAAGTTCCTTCAAGTTTACAGCTTCACGTGTATGGAACAAACGGCAGGGATGTTTCAATACAAACCATACAAAATCATATGGCATTCAAAGTATCTTGTAGGAATTTTATTTTGGATGCCTATTTGTCTAGAATTAGTAGCAATTGTATCTATACTTAGTATCGCTGTTTCAGTAAACTGTGTTGTCATTAAATTTAGTCCTTCCTATGCCAAATTACTTCATGCAGTACAATTATTTAAAACTTAAAGCATTTTTGTATGTGTGTCTTGTATCCAAAGGGACTTTTATAGAAATAAGCCCTATATTAGGCTTTTTTTAGTTATCCCTAGTTTATCAAGATATTTTCACATGTGACTCATTCTTTTTCTATACATTTGTTAAGTATTTTTTACATTTGTGGCGTAAAATGTGCTGATTTGCTTGTAAAGTGATTGTATACTGAAAAATAAATAAAATGAAAACCTATAAAGTCTTATTTGAACATACTAGAATTTAAATTAGTTCGAAGGAAACTACTGAAATTACGAAATACAATTACACAAAATTTATTTCCCACGAACATTTCTTTATTTCAGAGTATTTCTATCAAAATATGCATTGTTATATTGAAGGTTTAGTCTCTAATCAACGTTAAGATCTAAGATTTTTCTAAAGATAGAAACTGGGCTTTGTTTAATTATATATATATCGTCTGTATATAGAGTGAAAAGGGCAGGAATGTAGGAAAATGCAGATGAAGGAAATATTTAAGGTATGGTAATTACGGTTTAACAATTACATGGGAAAGTCTGAGAACTTACTTGGTAGGGTTCTCAAACTTTGTAGGTTTGAATTAAGTAGTTCTTGAAGGCTTCTGAAACTGAAGACGTAAGGTCCCTTGCCTTGCAGGTTTTTAAAAGAGATCTGTCTGGAACCAGAGCTCTGGGTAATCTGACTTCTGACCCGACGATAGTGGGCCGTATTCGGCGGGACTCTTACGTGTTCGAAAAAAGCTCGAAGCCACGGGTTAACATTCACTTTAAGTAATTTCTCAAAGTTTCCCGATTTATCAAACCAAAATTATTTCATAGATTTAACAAATAAAAGGGAGGGGAGTTTAATGGTTCGAAGTTTCAGGGTAGGCTCCTGAATCGAAAGAAAATAACACCTCGAGGGAAAGTTTCCCGAACAGAGGTAAGCACTAATATTCCCAATAATAATTACCACAAAGGAAATTATATTTGGTTCTGAGCCCATGCTCAGGAAATCTAAATGTCGGAGGTAACCTGATAATTATGGGGGATTTTAACTGCAAAGAAATTCGTTGGGAGGAAATGACAGTGAAGGGTGGAGAGGACCTGTAGGGTAATGTATTACTAGACATGACCATGGAATATACAATAACACAATGGGCCAATGAAAACACCAGATACAGAAGTAATGAACAACCGTCGAAACTGGATTTAATATTTACAACAGAACCTGAAATTGTGGATAAAATTGAATACAAAACACCATTTGGGAAGAGTGATCATATTCTTATAGAGACTGAACTATAAGAGGAAATCTATATGGAGAGAAATGAAAAGTACAGAAAAGGAAGATTGATGTACAACAAAACGGACTTTGGAAATTTAAAGAAATTCTTTCAAAATGAAAATTGGGAAATAATTTACATGGAAGAGGCAAAAGTGGAAGAGAAATGAAATATCTTGACGAATATCTATAACGAAGGAGTGAATAGGCACGTACCAAGACAGAAACAAGAGAGGGTGTACATTAAATGCTGGTTCAATAAAAGATGCAGTGAGGCAAAGGATAGAAGAGACAAAGCTTGGAAAAGATGGAGAAAAGATAAAAAAAGAAAACTGGAAAATGGCAAATATAAATAAACTATAGAAATGAGTATGTAAAAGTACGAAGAGAGAAAAAGGCACTATGAAAAAGACATTATAGAAAAATGCAAAGAGCAACCCAAACTATTCTATAGATATGTAAATGATATACTTAGAAATAACCAGGAAATGGTGAAACTACACCAAGAAAATACAGAATACACAGAAGATTTAGAAATGGCCGAGGTCATGAATAATCACTTCAAGTTGGTTTTCACCAGAGAGAAGGTACAGTATTGAGACGAAGAAAGCGAAGTGCGATCTCCCCCCATGAGCGAAATAATAATAACACAAAAAGAAATAATGGAGCAATTAACAAACCTTGATGTTAGAAAATCGCACGGCCCGGACGGAATTGCAAACTGGATACTAAAATAATGCAAAGAAGAACTAATGGACAAAATATATAACATAATAAGATGCTCACTTGAAGAAGGAAAAATACCAAAACCCTGGAAAAATGCTAACATTGTACTAATATATAAAGGAGGAAACAAAGAGGAACCAACTTATTACAGGTTGGTCTCACTAACAAGTACTGTAGCCAAAATTTGTGAGAAAATGATAAAAAATAGATGGGTTAAACATCTGGAAGAAAATAATATAATAAACCCAAGACAATTTGGGTTCAGATAGGGAAGATCATGTACCAAAAATCTAATCTGTTTCTACTCAAGACTAATAGATATAATAAAAAAAGGATGGATGGGCTGATTGTGCTTTCTTGGACTTACAAAATGCCTACGACGAGGTAACACACTAGAAATTATTTTAAAAATATTGGAAAACATAGGAGGGATACAAGACAACCTACTAAAATGGATGGAGGACTTCCTAAATGGTAGAAGGATGAGAGTAGTACTCAGAGAAAAATATTCAGGTTGGAAGGAGGTGATTAGTGGAGTTCCACAAGGATCAGTATTGGCTCCAATAATGTTCGCTATTTATATGAATGTCATGGATGATTATGTGGAATGTTACATGAGTTTCTTTGCAGACGATGCCAAATTGTTGAGGAAAGTACAGGGTGGGGCAGAGCAACTTGCTTATTTGAATATGGCACCCTGAAGCGATGGTTGCTTCGAGGAGGGTGGGGTTAGGCACATTCGAAAGGGGGGGAGTAAAGTTGTACTGGGCAGCTTTTTTTAGTTAGCATCATGGAGTGGACGAAGCTGGGGCGCGTTTTCTGTTGAGGCATACTTTTTCAGCGGTCGCTCAATCATAGCCACGCAACTTGCATTCCGTACACATTTCAATATTGCGCCCCATGGTCGTGTTCCTGGCCGGCAGTCGATTGTTTCATATGTAAACAACTTAAGGGAAAATGGTGATGTGAAAAAAAAATCTGGCATTACACCAACAGCAAGGTCACCCCAAAACCTTGACGCGATAAGGCTTTCTGTTTTGCGATCCCCTCAACGCTCTGCCCGCAAACATGCAGCTGCTGTTGGGTTGTCTACCCGTTCTGTGAAGCGAATCCTTCATGAAGAACTAAAATTTCATCCCTACAAATTGGCTGTGGTGCAGGAACTTAATCCACGCGATTTTGTTGCTTGAGAAATTGCATGTGAGGTGCAGAACATGCGCTATTGAAGCCCTAATAACCCCAGACAACTTCTTCAGTATCCTCTACATTCACAACTGGTGTGCATTATTGCGAGTTGGGATAATTAAGAACATAACATAAGAATAAAGGAGACTGCAAGAGACCACAAGGCCTACACTAGGCAGCTCCGTATCCATTACCACCTGTCGTCCCCATCCATAAAGTTGTCTAATCGTTTTTTAAAACAACTGATAGTTTCAGCGCTTACTACATGGTTACTAAGTTTATTCCATTCATCGACCACCCTATTAGTAAACCAATTCTTGCCTATTTCCTTCTTAAATCTAAATTTGTCCAGTTTATACCCACTACTGCGAGTCCTGCCCTGTTGTTTTATTATAATGACCTTGTTTGCTTCACCCTTGTTATAGCCTTTGATCCACTTGAACACTTCTATTAGAACACCCCGCACTCTGCGTCTTTCCAGAGAGTGTAAGTTTAGGTGCCTAAGCCTCTCTTCGTAAGGCATATTTCTGAGTCCATGTATCATTTTGGTCATTCTTCTCTGTACTGATTCTAGTGAATTTATGTCCATTCTGTAGAACGGAGACCAAAACTGTACCGCATAGTGAAGGATGGGTGTAACTATCGCTAGATAGAGTTTAATAATTACCTCTGCACTTCTATTCGTTACCGTCCTAGCAATGAAGCCTAATGTTCTGTTAGCTTTATTTCTGGCGCTAATGCACTGCTTCCTGGTTTTAAGGTTCGGACTCACCAGAACTCCCAAGTCCCTCTCGCACTCAGATTTGTCTAAAAACGTGTTATCTAAGATGTATCTATTTTTGGGGTTGTGTAGCCCTACGTTTAACAAGCTACACTTAGATATATTGAAGTTTATTTGCCATTTCTCCGCCCATGTTAGAAATTTATTAAGATCATCCTGCAGAATCTCTGCGTCGTCTCCTGACCCAATTAGGCGTCCTATTTTAGTGTCGTCCGCAAACTTACTAACATCACTATTTATCCCATCGTCTAAGTCATTTATGTACATAATGAACAACAAAGGACCCAAAACCGAGCCCTGGGGGACCCCGCTAGTAACATTGCCCCACCTAGATTGGTCCATGGTTTTTTGAAAAAAAAAACAAAAAAACAAAAACAAAAAAAAAACAGGCAGTTTCGGTGATTTCTGACTGTTATGTCCACATGATTCAGGAGTTTTTCCTGCCAACACTCAACCA
>NC_134791.1:62008269-62033269 GCF_046742065.1 Oratosquilla oratoria
ATATATTAAATCTATATTGTTTCTTTTGTCATAATTCGAGATAACTGTGTTGTAGAATTCGAGTAAGTTAGTCACGCAAGAACGTTTCCGTCTGAAACCATGCTGGCTATCATTTATCAAACGGTTACTTTCTAAATGATGTTCGATAGCATCTCTGATGATAGTTTCCATTATTTTTCCTACGATTGAAGTCAAACTTATAGGCCTATAGTTATTTGGTTTCTTTTTGTCACCTTTTTTGAATATGGGAGTAACGTTAGCTAGCTTCCATTCTCTTGGGACATCTCCGGATATGATGAATTTCTTGAAAATAGTTTCTAATGGAACAACAATCTCATTTTTCATTTCCTTTAAGATTCTTGGATGCCAACCGTCAGGCCCTGGTGTTTTATTAACTTTGAGTTTATCTATACACCTTTTAATTTTTTCTTTTGTTATATTTACCGTAATGAGTAAGTTTACCCTAGACTTTTCACAGGTTTCAGTTTGGAATTCACTTTGAGGTGTTTCGTTTACGAATACCGAGCTAAAATAATTGTTTAAGATATTACACATTCCTTCATTTGAATATTCAAGTTGACCGTCAGCAGATAATAGTGGACCAATGTGATTCCTAACAACCTTTTTATCTCTAATGTAACTATAGAATTCTTTGTGATTCTCTTTGGATTTATCAGCGATTTTCATTTCGTATTGTCGTTTTCTTTTTCTTATTGTCTTTTTTAAATATCTCTGTATTGATACATAACTTTGATAGTCATTAGATGCACCCGAGCACTTATATTTCCTATAAGCCTGTCTCTTTTTAGCAATACTTTTTTTCAGTTTCTTTGTCGAGCCACTTTGGGCGAGCCTGATTTGGGGGACGTCTGTCCTTAAAAGGAATGTAAGTTTGAATCATCTTAATGAGCATATTTTGAAATATTTCCCACATCTGATCTACAGGTCTTTCGTTTAATTTTGCCTCCCAATCTGTAAGCTGAAGCTCCTGACGTAGTCCTATGAACTGAGCTTTACTGAAATCGGGTATTTTAGAAACACAAGTATCTATTCTAAAATTGTTTAGGAGTTTGAATCTAAGTTGTGATCGCTATTTGCAACAGATTCACCGACTTCTACATCAGTTACCATGCTTTCGCGGCTAGTGATCAAAAGATCGAGTAAGTTTCCATATCTTGTGGGCTCTTTTACATGCTGAAATTAGTAATTGTCACCAAGAAAATCAATCAAGCGACTACCTATATGGCCATGTTCAAGGGTCATCCAATCAATGTCAGTAAAATTGAAATCATCCGTTATCAATAAATCCCGGTTGCAGAAACTAGACAGTTCTTGAAATAACATTTTGTCGTCTGCTAATGATAATGTCTTATATATATATATATATATGTATAAATATATATATATACAGTATATATATACATATATATATATATATATATATATATATATATATATATATATATGTACATATATATTTATATATATATATATATATATATAATACATATATATATATATATTTATATATGTATATACATATATTTATATATATATAGTCAGCATTGTGGGTGGTAATTCCAAGCTAGAATTGCCACCCGTCCCAAAGTGCCGTCCCCGGGTGTATCAGGAATCATTCCGACTTGCTGCAACAAAACACTGTCTGGATCAAATTATTTGAGCAGGTTCACACTAAAGAATGCCACGGGGCTAAGATTTCGTCTAGAGCAAGGTGTAACAGTGAAAAAAGTATAAATTTCTTATATCATTTGGCGACTACATGAATCTCTGTATTTCATCTTTTCTCTGGAAGTGACTCAACATAGTTACCTCTGTTAAGTCATGTGAAGGGAAACCAAAAAATATTTAGAATTCCACCGCTTCCCAAGGGAGATATTTATAGCTTAGCTACATCCTTTCCTCCACCGTCTTGGGAGGCACCCCATCTTCAAGTTTCAAGTCCCGGAATGGGCCACTCGACAAAAAAGTGCTGACAGAAAGCGGGGTGGGGGTGGGGTGGGAAAGAACTATTATTTAAAACAGGGGCTCTCAGTCTTTTTCCCACCAAGGACACCTTAAAGGTCAGAATGCAATAGACGAAGTAATTTTTCTAGACCACCCACTTTCTTATAGAAATTGTTTTGTAAACTATTTCAGTCGATTCCACCATCGCAACAGTCATATTCTGATTGAAATATGTGTTTATAAGAGCGGATCCTATGAGATTTCCGAAGGTACCCGAGACACGCGCAGCCATTCATCACGCATCGGCGTAACGTCGTAGTAGCCAAATATTATATCTAGATAAGAATGGTTTAGAATTGATTATTGGGTACACGCTCGCAGTTTCCTTAGAAAAATGTGGCAGAATTCAACTGAACCTGAAAAAGAGTTAGACAGTAGACTTTGGTGATTATCCGTCCAGCCATATATGTCTGAACCCATAATACGGTTCTAAACGCCAAAAAAGTGATCAGGAAATGACTAAACATACCGAAGTTGACCTTGACGATAAAGATGGAAATGGGAAGTCCGACCATAGTGCTGAAGAAAGTGGTGAGAAACAGGATCAGGAAGAGGAAAAACCAATGATACGGGGCAGGAAAATTAGGAAATATTGACTGGTATATCTAGAGATAGGCTAAGCCAAAGGCAAATACATCATCATCTTATTCTTAGTGTGTTGTGGTCGTGGGCTTAACCATGACTTTACTCACCTATGCCCATCGTCACCCCCCTGGTCGAGCCATGGAAGTGGATGGGTGGGTGGGGGTTCTAGGGGATAGTCATAAGCCTAGGTCTAGTGCCAATCATGACAGTCTCAGTATAATGTCACGTAGGCATAGGCCAACAGCACAGGCTATAACTTGAAAGTGTTGGGATAGTCACATCCAGCTCCATGCTCTTTCATAGGGCCTAGGCCTACATATCCATGCGGTATATCATTTATGTAGGATGTCATGCACATTTTGTGAATTCGCACAGATTGTGAATATTCGTTTAAATATGCAGCACCAATAATGAATTCATAATTGGGCACACAGATAACGAATCCATTAGATATATGCACATATCATGAACCTAACCTAACCTAACCTTACGAATCTTCATGATGTGTTAATGTCATATAGATACGTTATTTGTGCGTCCAATTATGAATTCATTATTGGTGTTGCATATTTTATGACTTCATAATCTGTGCGTATTCACAAAATGTACGTTACATAGGCTACCCAGGTCTAGGCTAATAGCCTAGGCTATGGCCTGTATTGTTGGTCTAGTGTCAAATACTGTAGTGCAATTAGCAATGCCTCACCTCTAACTTGCGGCGTTTATTGAAAGCCTGACTTCTTCAACTTTTAATCAATTTGAGGGTCGATCAAAGGACTGACTTTAGTGCAAAGATCGTTGGGATCGCAACTGTCTTTAGACGAGGCCTTAGAACTTCCGGCTATCCAATAGAATAAGCCAGATTCTTTACAAAACAGTCGGGCTCAAAGTGATCCATGCAAAGGTAAGAATGTCCGCTGGGTATCCACAATGATCCTTTCTTTCTTCTGGCTCTATTCACCTTCCGCATCCATTCACCCCGTTGATTTGCATCACTACTCCGAGCTCTACCTTGCCCGTTTTTACACTCGGGAGCTACACAACAGACCAAAGTCATTATCAAACTTTCTCACAGCTATTTACTAGATTTAATGTTTAACAATGGCGAACAATAGCGTGGGAATAGAGATGCTTGGTTATTGATACGTCGCACTTCCAAAGATTCCCGACAAGAGCCGAAAGTGTGACGGCGCTGTTTTCGAAGTGCAGACGATTTATTCAATACTAATGGCAAAACTATTTCGTGGGAATGGTTGGCTATGTTTTTTTTTATTTACTCTGCTTGTAGTTTTGAAAAAGTATCTCCCGCTGTGCACTCAGACCTTTGAGTACCTGCATCTGACACTGAATATAAAAGGGTAATATACTAATACTAATTCAATGTACAGTGGTACTGCGAGGATATTATGTTCTATTAAACAGCTAATCATCATTTAGATTATCAATACACAATCATATTACACAGAGGTGAAACAAACATTTGCAGTCGTTTAAGTATGTCCTAGAAGCACCTCCTGAATATATGTCGAGAACACCTGCTCGAAAATATTATAGATTTATGTTAATCATATCACGCGATATACTCACCACTTATAATATAGAGAAAATATATGTCAAACTATTGTCATTTTCTAATTTTTCTAAACAAACGACGTTAAAATATGAAATTCAGTAAGTGATAATGAGGTTAGATATTTCATGTATATTATATACTGTAAAACACAACAAAGATTTCAGAGGGACTCAAGTTAGTATAGTTACCCCCAAATTTTTGGCTTTCTATGAATGTAGCTCTTACTTTTATATCGTTTTCTATGAGTACGAATGGTATCGTTTGAAATGTGTCAGAATTGCGTATGGCTAGATGTCTTTCTAGAAAGTACATCTTTCTTATTGGGGCATATTTCATATATTTTGATTATTTCTCAGCTATATCATAGCTGCAATATGTTCCTGTAATATGTTTCTGTATAGTATTACATTTCCTTAATTTCATCATTCATTGTAAATTTTAATTTGTTCACCCTTGACCTTGTGGAACATTTACTGTATGTCTTTTTATATTTGCTCGTAAACCACTGCAGGAGAGTAAAAGGATGACTTTTCGGTATGAAAACGTCTATTCCTGTTTTGTTTCCTTTTTTCTGTGGAAGGTTCAAGAATATGAGTGATGAGGATGTTACGCCAGGAGGCACGTACATGCGGCCGATGCCGTCAAATTTGACCAATGTACTTGGATTTTTGGAGCAAGGTAACAGTCACGGCTGGGAATAGGAGAAAATTGCAAGATTCAAACTCACAATCAAGCGAAAATGACACCAGCACTCTTCCGATGAAGCTAGCAGAACACGAAGAATGTACAAACTCCCAAGAATTCTGAAGAAGCGTATTGGTGAAAAAAGACACGGGCCAATTCATAAATTAATCGAAACCGTCAGCCGTTGTATGAAGCAATTAATAGAGCCTCTGCAGTTCTCCGTGTGAGAAATTCTTCTCATACAATTACACCTTCTAAGCCATTTCATATGTTGCTGATGGCTGCAATAAAAGTGTGAATCTGAAACATACAAAGAGGAGTCTCAGACCTGTATAGGTAGTATTTGTCAAGAATTAGCCTAGACATTAGTTCTCTTCGAGTAAAAGTGTTGATACCAACTAGTAAAGACACAATTGAATATTATCATTTATAATTTCTTCTTGTTCACATAATTTTTGTAACTGAAATAAAGCTTCCTAGTACAACACAAGCATATTGTAACTGAAATGACAAATTTAATTCGTCATAAATTGCTGTCAAAGCATGTTTTCATTTTCAGCTACTCAGAGGGGAATATATCATTACGAACATTTATCTAGCAATTTTTTCTTTTTTCACATAGGTAAAATGGCTTCTCATTTTTAATTATACATTGCAACAATTCAATTTATAGCAAGTCAATCTTGTACACCATTTATTTAATAAATTTTTGTCATCCCTATTTTTGTTGCCTTTGTGTCATGATTTTAAATCTTACGTCTTTTTATTTAAATTATCAGCTTATGTGGATAATTCATTACGCATATTTCTCGATATCTTGTGCAAATCACATCAAATCTTTAAAGAAAATGGGAGATAAGTCGGGCTTTGCTTCAAAGTCGTGATCTCGGTCTTTGAGAACGCATCTATTGTCCACATATTGTGTATAGTTATGTAACTGCTCTTTCTATTGGGATCGTTTATGAATGTAAAAGGATATTCACAACATTCAGGTTAACAGTGTTACTGTTCTGCCTACATTTTTAGTTTGTAAGAAAAAAAGTTGTTTGTTAGTCATACGCTTCAAGAGGAAGCTAGATTTATTTGTTTTTTTTTTTAGTCTTGTTCGTTATGGATATAGAATATAAAAGTCTAACTGCATTAAGCTATCAATGTTCATGTTTTGTTTAAAATAGTAATTAGAATTAATGGAATACTTTGACATATATTTTAATACTGCCATCGAAAAAATAGTCCTGTGGTAGATTTATCATTTCAGGGTTCACCAATGATGTACAAAGGACTGCAGAAGCCCCGATATTACAGTCGATGATTACAAATGGTGGGACATCAGGGATTAGAATTTATCCAAAACACCCTATCATCTACGTACTAAATAGAAAGAAAAAAATGTATTCTTCAATTCTCCACAACATACATGACCTGTAGAAGTATCATAGCCTGGTCGAGATTTCTTCCTGGAGTGGATCTGAATAAATTACAGGTCAGTTTCTTGATACTTCGTGAACTCAGGTGTTGAGAGTATAATTTTCTAACTGAAGCTGCTATCAATGAGAATATTTACTATAAATGCTATTAATGCTATTAAATGAGAAACTTCTGTTTAAGAGAATATCTTAATTATAGGTTTTTATTTGATTACTTGCTCGTAAGAAGTTGTTTGTCATGTCTAGTTTATATAAATTGGTTGATGTACCTCGAACGAGCAGTAGTTTTTTGTTTACCTGAATTCAGCATCATACTAGGAGACGCTCTTTCTGCCATTGGTGACTCAAAAAGTTTATAAAGATACTGATATTGTCGACACAAGTGCACGGTTGTGTAAGGTTAAGAAGACTGGTATTGTGACATATGCATAATTCAAATAATCTTAGAAAAATATAATAGAACAGAATAAGCTTATATGAATTAACTTCTCAGTTTAAGGGTTAAGTAAGATATAGAAAAGGTGCAAGCTAGCTTAGAAATGACACAAAACTTCATAAAGATATAGAGATAATGATAAGTAGGGTGAGGAGAACAGAAGCACAATTAGTACTATGTTTTCAACATAATCGAGTACAAACATGGAAAAGGCCTTTTCGAAGGCAGCTTGCAAAGAGCTCCTATTGAACTTAGAGTCAGAAGAAAGAAGATTAAAAACTGCACACTGAGGATAAAGCAGATTGAGATGGATATGAAAGAGGTCTAACCGAATGTTGACATAGGTGGAGCTATTGACATAGAAGAACCAAATCAGCAGATCAGTGAAGAACATATTTCAGTTAAGTCTTGGAGCTCGCAAAGATATGAAGGTAAAACTTACTTCTGAATGACCAGCATACTCAAGTTCCAGTAGTGTTGTGTCTAGGTAATGATGAATCTATAACGCAGTCAAAAGATAACTCTTCAATTAGTACCTCATGTCATGTAGGAAGAACAGATCGTCGATAAGGTGAAAGGCGAAATCAAGTCATATTTTCCCTAAATCCCAAAGAGATAGATTGAATATATGGCAAATAAGCAGCAGTAACCTGAACTCTTACAGTTATCCACATTAGAGTTTGATATTTTTGACAGTGATTGTAACATTGAAATTTGATGAGAACCTCCGAAAAGTGCGTGGGGGAAAATTGCAGTTAGTGTAAGAGGAAAAGTAACCAAGCTTTTATAGAGCTGCAAAGGGCACGACTAAAAAACAATAGCCTATTGGAATCTGATGGAAGCCTCTCAGTTCTCTAACCAGACTCCTACTGAATATATTGTTTGCCAATCGTTCTGCCTCATGAAGTCCCTCCATATAATCGGATAGGTTAGGATAGGTTAAGATAGGTTAGGACAGGATAGTCCCTCCATATGATCGGATAGGTTAGGATAGGTTAAGATAGGCTAGGACAGGACAGGGTAGGTTAGGTTTGGATAGGTTAGGTCAGAATGGATTAGGTTAGGTTAGGTTATGGTTGGGTAGGTTAGGTTAGGTAATCTTAGATTAGTTTAGTTTAGTTTGTCTTAGTTTTATTTAATTTAGTTTTTTTAGTTATATTTAGTTTAGTTTAGTTTTAATTCAATTTGGTTTAGTTTAGTTCAGTTCAATTTATTTTAGTTCAGTTTAGTTCAGTTCAATTTATTTTAGTTCAGTTTAGTTCAGTTCAGTTCAATTCAGTTCAATTTATTTTAGTTCAGTTTAGTTTAGTTTAGTTCAGTTCAGTTCAATTCAGTTTAGTTCAGTTTAGTCCAGTTCAGTTCAGTTTATAAAATTTCAGTTCAGTTCAGTTTAGTTAAATTTAGTTCAGTTCAGTTCAGTTCAATTCAGTTCAGTTCAGTTCAGTTTAGTTTAGTTCAGCTTAGTTCAGTTTAGTTCAGTTTAGTTCAGTTTAGTTCAGTTCAGTTCAGTTCAGTTAATTTTAATTAAGTTTAGTTCAGATTAGTTCAGTTCAGTTCAGATCAGTTCAGCTCAGTTCAGTTCAATTCAGTTCAGTTTAGTTCAGTTTAGTTCAGTTTAGTTCAGTTCAGTTTAATTTAGTTCAGTTCAGTTCAGTTTAGTTTAGTTCATTTCAGTTTGGTTCAGTTTATTTCAATTCAGTTCTGTTTAGTTCAGTTCATTTCAGTTTAATTCAGTTTAGTTAAGTTTAATTCAGTTTAGTTCAGTTTAGTTCAGTTTAATTCAGTTTAGCTCAGTTTAATTCAATTGATTTCAGTTCAGTTCAATTTAGTTCAGTTTAGTTCAGTTTTCGATGCTGATATTATTGGTTATTAATTTAGAGTACTTTCAAAATTATATTCTTTATTTTGAATACTGGTAACCCACGGGGAAAAGAGTGGAATGGCATAGAGCTGCTTAGAACGGGAATTAAGGTGTGATCAGAGTAACCGTGGGGATTGGGGTTGGGGTGTGAGTCAGATTCAAACAAACCGTGTCAGCGTAATAAAAAAAAAAAAAAAAAAAAAAAAAAAATCGTAGGTCAATGGTGGCAATAGGAGTCCCTCCTCCGACGTCGGATGCTTTTGATTTCTTCTAACTGTACCTCGAGTGACGTCATGTTTTCCCGCCATATATTGACGGTTGTCATTCACTTTGTTAAGTATGTCATATTAGCTTAGGTTAGGTTATGATCAGTTAGGTTGAGATAGGCTTAGCTAGGATAGGTTAGTTTAGGATAGGTTAGGTTATGATAGGATAGGTTAGGTTATGATAGGTTAGGTTAGATTAGATTAGGTTTGGTTAGGTTATATTAGGTTTAGTTAGGTTAAGTTATGATAGGTTAGGTTAAGTTAGAATAAGTTAGGTTAGTTTAGCTTATTTTAGTTTAGTTCACTTTACTTCAGTTTAATTCATTTCAGTTCAGTTTACTTCAGTTTAGTTCAGTTTAGAACAGTTTAGTTTAGTTTAGTCCAGTTCACCTCAGTTTAGTTCAGTTTAGTTCAGTGTAGTTCAGTTTAGTTCAGTTTAATTCAGTTCAGTTCAGTTCAGTTCAGTTTAGTTTAGTTCAGTTTAGTTCAGTTTAGTTCAGTTTAGTTTAATTTAATTTAGTTTAATTAAATTTAGTTTAGTTTAGTTTAGTTTAGTTTAGTTTAATTTAGTTTAGGTTAGGATAGGTTCGGTTAGGTTAGGCTAGGCTAAGGTAAGGTAAAGTAAGGTAAGGTTAGGTAAGGTAAGGTAAGGTAAGGTAAGGTAAGGTAAGGTAAGGTAAGGTGGGGTGAAGTGAAGTAAGGTGAGGTGAGGTGAAGTAAGGTAAGGTAAGGTAAGGTAAGGTTAGGTAAGGTAAGGTAAGGTAAGGTAAGGTAAGGTAAGGTAAATTGAGGTATGATAAGGCAAAGTTAACACAACGAATGACCTTGAGGTTGGGGAAGGGAAGTACTGGGAAGGAACAATTCCTGCGGAAAACAGTGAAAAAAAAAAAAAAAAAAAAGGAGCCATATGGAGAAATAACCAAATAGTCAAGAAACGAAGTCGAGACTTTCGCCTTCCCCATCCACAAGAAGAACTATAGGCAATTTACTCAGAGAATATCAGTCGATCCTGCGTTTTCGGTTGGCAGCCCTGATCCAAGAAGAATATATTAATAGAAATATTGCTTTTGAGTATATGTTTGAGACCTACTCAATCAAACTGAACCAGTCAGACAGCAGCAGTGATGAGAGTGATGTCCTTTGAAATCCTGAAAGAAGATAGAACACCCCCTAAAAAAAAAAAAAGGATATAAATATGATCCGTCTCCACATGGTGCATCCTGGAAACGTCATAATAATTGAAGGCTAAATGGATCATGATTTTACCAACCGTAGCATTTCAATCGCTCTATATTGCAAGAGTAGGGGGAAGGGAGGATATAGATCTTCCATTACGCACTGTGGTGACAGAGATGCCCCTCATGACTGTCTTTTATGGTGTCTCGTGAGTTGTATCGTTGCGAACTTTTTCATATCTAAATATTTCAATTTCCGATCTGAATGTCATTCTTCCGACCATGTACGTTGGTACAACCGTATTCAAAGACTCAAGAAGATAATGAATATGAGATGATGAAATCCGTAAATTAATCGAGATGCGAAAAACTATGAGCGGTATGTACTCAAGTCATGTTCAATTCTGACTCATGAAATTGATTGGGGTGGAGGGAGGGAGCAGCAAGACGTTGTGTTTCCCGCCACCCGTCCAGTATCAAAAGATAATCATATAAACCTTTCATTTTCTCTTTTATGTGTCACTTTATGGGATATGTGAAAGGACAGTCATATTCATGACTATTAAATATCACAGAAAACATGTTAAATTTTACTACCAGCCTCATAATGACTGGACACAGCAATAATAAGTAAAATGCTGTGTAAACGTTAAAATTATATTCATTATTTTATACTCGCTATAGTTACTTTCTTTACACTATCGAGATGGAAAGATTTGAAATAGGTGAACAAAGACGGCTTCCTGTTGGATTATCGTCTCCTAGCGGTCCAACCGCATTGCCTCATGTGCTTACGGGCAGTGTGCCACCGAATGTGCGTAAGCACTGTCCAAGCAGATCCAAGTCTTGGACATTAAACAATATGAAGAAAATGAAGATCTATACTTACAACGTAAGAACTCTCTTAGAAGACCACAGACTGGAGAGTTTAATGGAAGAACTAGACAACATCAAGTGGGACATCGTAGGACTGAGCGAAGTCCGAAGAGTGGAAGAAAAGCTGATACAATTACAAGACGGTCACCACCTGTTCTACTATAGATGTAAGGACAAAGAAAGATCTTGTGGAGTAGGATTCTTGATAAACAGAGAAGCTGCTAGTAAGTTAAGTTCAGCAGTTTATCAGACAGGGTAGCTTGGATTGTGATTAGGCTGTGTAAAAGGTACACTCTAAAAATAGTTCAAGTTTATACACCAACTTCACAGAGTTCAGACAAGGAAATCGAGTCCTCCTATGACAATTTAAGTCAAGTAATGGATCAAGAAAAAGTAAGTACACGTTGGTAATAGGCGACTTTAATGCTACAGTGGGGAAGAAGTTGGGAGATGAGTCGTGCATTGGGAAGTTTGGAGTAGGTGAGAGAAATGACAGAGGCGAGATGTTAGTAAATTTTGTAGAGAACTACTTCATGAGGATAATGAACACTTTCTTCCAAAAGCGTGTAGGTCGTAAATGGACATAGAGAAGTCCAAATGGAACAACAAAGAACGAAGTAGACTTTATATTAGGAGATAAGAGCAAGAGCGTGAGCAATGTTACGGTGATAAATAAAATCAGCATAGTGACCATAGAATGGTAGATTGCACAGCTAAATTAAATTCAGAGAAATAAACTAGTTTTAAGAAAGAAAATCAGCCTTGCAAAGGTTAAGGATAATGATAAGAAATTTCAGTTAGAAATTAAAAATAGATTCGAAGCTTTAAGATCCAACGAGGACACCGTAGAATATATGAATTTAAAGTTAATAAATATCATTAGGGAATCGGCAGAGAAAGTAGGAAGTACAAAAAGTATTAGAGAAAAGAAATACTCTAAAGCTACAAATTACCTAATTAAAAGAAAAAGGATCATGAAGATTAAAAGTAGGAAAGACGAAATAGAAAGAGTAGAACTAAACAAGCGTATCAACAAAAGGCAAAGATCAGAGAAAAGAAAGAGAAACATGGATGAAATAGGAGAAACTATCCGGAAAGGTAAAAGTATTAAAGTGACCGAGTGCAAACATGCTTTAGGAAGATAGCAAATGATATGTTTAAAAGATAGAAATGGAGAAATCATTAACTGTAGAGACAGAATGGTAGAAAGAGTAGAATAATATTATCAAGAGCTTTACTCGTCGAAGACCGTAGTTGAGTCAGTAAATTCATGTGTAGACGTTAGTAGTGTACCAGAGATTACAAAGGAAGAAGTAGAATTTGCTATGGAAATATGTAACGAGGAAAAACACCTGGGGAAGATGGTATATCAATAGATCTGTTGAAAGACGCAGGGAAAGAAGTTCATATTAAATTAGTTCAGTTGTACACCCAGTGCTTACGTAAAGAAAACGTTCCTGAATCGTGATTTTGCTTCAAAAAAGGAGACCAGAAGGTCCTTAGTAACTATCGACCAATTAGTATTTTCCAAGATCCTTACAAATAGTCTAAGTCAAGTTTTAGATGGAAACCAACCGAAAGAACAGGCAGGCTTTAGGAGCGGATACTCGACTCTAGACCATTCGCAGGCGATGAACCAACCAATCGAGAAAACGACAGAATACAATATACCTCTGTGTTTAGCTTTTGTAGATTACGAGAAGGCCTTTGACTCGGTAGAACATATAGCAGTACTAAACTCGCTAAGCAAGCAAGGTACAAACGAACAGATCGTAAGGGTTTTAGAAAAAAAAAAAAAAAGTGAAAGGTACCGATATAATTCGACTACATAAAGATACAGAAAAGATCAAGATCGAGAAAGGAGTACGGCAAGGCGATACCATTTCACCCAAATTATTTACAGCTTGTTTGGAAGAGATTTTCAGAAGGTTGAGTTGGGAAAAGAAAGGTTTGAAGATTAATGGCGAATATTTGAACCACCTAAGATTTGCGGATGATATTATTCTTATTTCAGAGAAGGTAGTAGAGGACTTGCAATATATGCTGAGTGATCTGAACAAAGAGAGTCTCAAAGTAGGTTTAGAAATGAATAAAAGTAAAACCAAAGTAATGTTCAACACGAAGGTTTAAAGTAAAGAGATTATAGTCGATGGTGAGTCTTGAAGAAGTTGAGGAGTATAATTGTTTAGGCCAGATGGTGAAAATGACGAAAGATCATGATAATGAAATAAAAAGACGTATTACAATTGGTTAGAAAGTGTTTGGTAAATATAATAAAATCCTGAGAGGCTCTCTACCTTTATGTTTGAAAAGTAAGTAATCTACGGATGTGAGACTTGGAAACTAACGAAGGCAATGGAAACAAAACTAAGAACTGCACAGAGGAGAATGGAGAGATCAATGATGGGAATAACAATGAGAGATCGAAAGAGAGCAAGTTGGGTGAGAGAGCAGACTAGAGTGAAAGATATTGTGGAGGCGGTGTAAGAGAGGAAGTGGAACTGGGCAGGTAAGTTAGTGCGAGCGACTGATGAGCGATGGAGCCTGTGTGTTACTGAGTGGACGCCGCGAGATAGCAAGCGTGGAAGAGGGAGACCAGATAGAAGTTGGAGATACGAGACAGAGAAGTTTGTAGGGGTGACGTGGCAGAGGTTGGCGTGGTCGTGTGAATCATGGAATGCTATGAAGGAGGCCTTTGTTCAGCAGTGGACTCGGGATGGCTGATTTGATTGATATGATGTATCATTTTTTTATTGGACATATTCTTGATTTTCTAATGTATATAACATTGTCACAGAAGGTAGCAATGTATGTTCCCGCTTACGCGCCCTCATACCGGTATATCCACACAGTCATAGCGATCATGTTGGAAGATAAGTGAAAAAAAGATCGGACGCTGTAAAGCGTTGGGGATAAAAGAAATGCTTTGGGTTTTTACCCAAAGCATTTCGTTAACAGAGGTAGCGGTTTGAGACCGTACAAGATGTCGCAGGAGGAAACTTTTAGAGGGAATGTGAGATAAAGAAAAGATGGGTAAAAAAGACCAAGGTAATGGTAGTCAGAAATACGAATGTGGCGATAAAAGACAGACTAGTAGTAAGACTGACAGAGAGATTTGGAGCGGAATTAATGAGTAGAGAGGAGACGTTAGAAATATGAGAGGTGAGAAAACTACCGGAAGGAAATACGTATTCTAAAAAGTCTGACTCATTTTAAGTAAGCGAAAAAGAAGTTGAGGCTCAAGGGCATTACTTACTTGTGGTTAAAAAGTTGTAAGGGATATTATCGGGTTTGGAAATGTTCTGAGAGGCGGACATGAAACTTATTTTTTAAAGGGAAATAAAAACAAGAATTAAAAAGTATCATTATATAAGGAAGTGTAGGTAATGACCTCAAGAGTTTGTAAAAGTAGTGGAAATATACAAATGAAGAATCAGAGAGGTGATGAAGGGCGTAGTGAGAATAGAATGATAAAAAGTGTCTTGAATAATGAGGCGTTTGGTAGATCAAAACTAGAAAAAAAAAAGAATAATAGGATACGGAGGTAATCGAAATAGAAAGTTAAAAGGAAGACTCATTTGAAAACGCAGTAACAACAGTGGTTTAAAAATATCCAAAAAGACTTCAAGTTGCTAGTAAGAGGAAGGAAAAGAGATGCCAGTAAGAGGTTGAAAGGGAAAAACGTCAAAAATCATTGAGGAATGAAAATATGCTCTGGTTTGAAATGATCAGAAAAGATGAAAGGAGAGATAAAGATAGAGGAAATGAATAGGGAGGACAGGTTGGAGTGTAAAGGGAAGAAGTACTATTGACGTCGAGAAATAATTTTGAAATATATATACATATATATATATATATATATATATATATATATATATATATATATACACATATATATATATATATTATATATATGTATGTATATATATACATACATACATATATATATATATATATATATATATATATGTATACATATGCATGTATGTATATGCTAATAAGAACACGGGTACGTGTGTTCACTTATGCAAAGTAGACCACTTGAAAAAAAAACTAACGAAGCAGAGCACTTTCGTATATTACATTTTGCACTGAAGATGTAATATACAAAAGCGCTTTGCTTCGTTAGTTTCTTTTCACAAATGGTCTACTTTCCATGTGGTGGGGGAAAAGAATATTGCCACCAAGTATTTCCACTTGGATCGTAAGAGGCGAGAAAAAAGGGACGGGGATTGGGACTATGCATCTTTCTCCTTGTAGCCCCACAGGGGGTATTCCTAAAAAAGGTAAGGGCATAAGAGGGTCTAGGAGTTATCCGACCAGCACCCTAAGGTTTGGGTCTTTTAATGTGCGTGGATGTGGTACAGATGAGAGTAAAAGGGAAGAGATAGGTAGTATGTTTGTGAGAAGAAAGATGGATGTGTTGGCTTTGAGTGAAGCTAAGTTGAAAGGGAAGGGCGAGTGTAAGTTTGGGAGTGTAAGTGGGAGGTTATCAGGAGTGAAGAGAGGTCGAGGGAGGGAAGGGGTGGCTATACTAGTAAGTGAAGAGATAGGTAAACGTGTAGTGGAGTGGAAGGAGGTTTCCTCAAGGATAATGTGGATGAAGGTGAAACTGGGAAAGGAGATGTGGGTCTTTGTAAGTGCATATGGGCCTGGCAGTGAGAAGAGTGTAGAAGAAAGGGAGGCCTTTTGGATATATTTAAATGAGTGCATAGAGGATTTAGGGAGAAATGTCAATGTAATAGTACTGGGAGACCTTAATGCTAGGTTACGAAATGATCCAATTGATGGAGTGGTTGGGAAATGTGGAGTTCCAGGAAAGAATCGTAGTGGAGAGTTGATGGTGGAAATATGTCTAGAAAGAGAGTTGATGATAGCAAATACAGTGTTTCGGAAGAAAGTCAAGCATAAGTACACATGGGAGAGGGTGGTGGATGGAAGGGTGGTAGATAGAGCGTTAATGGATTGTGTAGTGGTAAATAGGATTATGATAGGAAGAGTTAAGGATGTACATATGCTAAGGGGAGAGGGTGGGGGAATATCAGATTATTTTTTGGTGGAATGTAAGTTGAGAGTGGAGGATAGATGGAGAAAGAGGAAAGGGACAAAAGGTTGGGAGGTGCATAGAGTGAACTCTTTAAATGAAAATGAAAAGGAGGAGTACAAGAAGAAGCTGAAGGAGGAGTGGGAGGGAGTAAAGGATAGAGTAGAGCTAGGTGTGGAGGAAGAATGGGGATGGTTCAAGGAGGGAGTCACAAAGTGTGCAAAGATGGTGTGTGGAACAAGAAGAACAGAAGGAAATAGAAGAAAGGGTAGTGAATGGTGGGATGAGGAAACAAAAAAGGTTGTAGAAGAGAAGAAGCGAGATTTCTCAGATTGGTTACAAAATAGGACGAGGGAGTCATATGAGAGATACAAAGAAAAGAAAAGAGAAGTAAAGCAAAAGGTAAAGGAGGCAAAGAGGAGAGCAGATGTGAAATGGGGTAAGAGTATGACAGAACATTTTGAAAGTAATAAAAAGATGTTTTGGAAAGAAATTAAGAGAGGAAGAGGAGGTGAATCAAGAAGAGAAAAAAAGGTAAAAGGTGCAGATGGAGAGATGATAATGAAAGAGAAGCAGTAAGGGGAAGATGGGCAGAATATTTTAGGGAGTTGCTAAATGTGAAGGAGGATAGGGAGGGAAAGATAGCTGGAGTGGGAAATGCTAAGAAAATGGCCGTGATGAGTGAGGAAAATGGAGGAGAAATAAGAAAGGAAGAAGTGAAGGCAGTTGTTAAGATGATGAAAGCAGGTAAGGCACCTGGTCTGGATGGATGCCATGCAGAATGTCTGAAAAAAAGAGGTACAGTGATTGTGGACTGGCTGGTGAGGTTATTTAATGTTTACTGGAGAGAGGGTAGAGTGCCGGAGGACTGGGGGAGTGCCTGTATAGTTCCACTTTACAAGGGAAAAGGGGACAAGTGTGAATGTAGTAGTTTCAGAGGGATTAGCTTGTTAAGTGTAGTTGGGAAGGCTTATGGGAGGATCTTGATTGAGAGGATTATGAGAGGAACAGGGGGAGTAATTGGTGCGGAACAGTGTGGATTTAGAACGGGTAGAGGTTGTGCAGATCAGATCTTTGTGGTAAGACAGATATATGAGAAAGCTATAGGAAAGGGGAAGGATGTTTTTTTTGGCTTTTATGGATTTGGAAAAGGCTTACGATAGGGTAGACAGAAAGGCACTGTGGGAGGTTTTGCGGATATACGGGATAGAAGGAAAGCTTCTAGGAGCTGTCAAGAGTTTTTATGAGGGTAGTAGAGCTTTTGTCAGGATTAGAAATGGAGAGAGTGAATGGTTTGAGGTAAAGGTGGGACTTCGTCAAGAATGCGTTATGTCGCCCTGGCTGTTCAGCTTATACATGGATGGGGTAGTGCGAGAGGTAAATGCAAGGGTAGTGGGTCAGGGATTGGAGATGGTTAAAGAAAATGGTGAAAAGTGGAAGGTGAGCCAGCTGTTGTTTGCTGACGACACTGCGCTTGTGGCAGGATCGGAGGAGGGATTGAGGAAGTTGGTAACAGAGTTTGGGAGAGTGTGCAATAGAAGAAAGCTAAAGATAAATGTGGATAAAAGTAAGGTGATGAGATGTACAAGGGGTGAAAGTGGCAGTAGACTGGAAGTGAGGATTAGGGGAGAGCGACTGGAGGAAGTGGATAGTTTTAGATACTTGGGTGCAAATGTGGCAGGAAAAGGTGGAGTGAAGGTGGAGGTAGAATGTAGATTGAGAGAAGCGAGTAAATGTCTTGGTGGATTAAAAACTGTAATGAGGAATACATGGAAAGAATGAGTGAAGAAAGACTAGTAAAAGAGGTATGGAAGGCAGATGTGGGGGGAGTGAACATGAAGGGACGTCCTAGGATGAGGTGGATGGATGGGGTGAAGGGGGCCTTGGGGAAGAGGGGAATGTCTGTTGAGGAAGGACGGGAGAGGACAGAAGACAGGGGTGAATGGAGAATGGTTGTATATGGATGATGTTGTGATGCATGAGGTGGAATGAGCGGGGGGGGGGGTGAGGTAGTATGTGTGAGCAAAATTTGACACAGCCCGAAGGGATTTCTCACCGTCTTCTCCTTTTATGCATGGGGGGACGGAGAGGGGGGGGTCGCCGATTTAATGAAGAGGCCTTGCTGTGGATGTGCTGTATCTTGCGACACCGCTTCTGACGCAGGGCAGTGGACAAGGTGCAGGGATGACGCGTCATCCAGGAGGTGCTAAGATGGGAGGGAGGGTGGAGGGGTGTAGAGTGTATTCAGGGATAGAATGGGTGGGAGTGATTTAATGCCTTTTCCTTTTTGGCTACCTCCCTTGTAAGGGGAAAAAAGCCTTGGTATATATATATATATATATATATATGTATATATATATATATATATATATATATATATATATATATATATATATACACACACACACACACACACACACATATATATATATATATATATATATATATATATATATATATATGATATATATAGACACATACATACATACATACATACATACATACATACATACATACATACATACATACATACATACATACATACATACATACATACATACATACATATATATAGTGTTAAGATCCCTTCCGGCCTTGTCCCAGTCAAGACTGTGATTTTTGGTACTGACGTGTTGGAACACCGCGGAATTTTCTTGGGCATACCTAATGGATCTTTTGTGCTCCATTAACCTGGTGTTAAGATCCCTTCCGGTTTGACGCAGAGAAATGGCGAGGCTGGATGTACTGGTGTTCGTTGACTGGTATTTATAGTATCTGATGCATATTTTTCTGATGTAATTTATGAAAGGGTCACATTCAGGAGGCATATCTGAAATAAGTTTATTAAAGGCTCTTGAGATGGGGGAACAAAAGCCAAAGATATCCACAAACCTCTTCTGGAAGATGGGTGGAGAGTTCTTGGCATATTATCCGCGACGTCCCTTCCAAAGTTTCTTTGGCGATGCGCCTAATACTGGACATCGACGGGTCATCCTGTTTTAACTCTACGTGTTCCCCTTCTTCTCATATCTCATTGTACTTATGTCTCTGCAAATTCTTGTAATCTGTACTTTCCTGAAGAGGGCTATAGCTATTAGCCGAAATATAGAAGTTACACATTCTTCTAAAGTTTTCTTTTTATTCCGACTGTGGGTTCTTCGTGATTATTAATTACATATGTGCCACAACATTTTGTCAAAGTGATTTTACGCCCACGATGGAGACATCTCTTCCTCTTCACCATTTGTTCAACCGCCATCCAGGACTGAAACAAGCTTTCAGAAAGTTTGAATCGTCACTCATCGCCAGCAAAAAGAGGAAAAATCAAAAAGTGTTTTTGTCAGACTGCTTGGCTGAACAGGTGTGCCCTAACACTTTCAGGTTCCTTACACGCACCTCCCTGGGCTACAGCTTTCCTTCGTACATCAGCGGCTTTTTGTCAGAACGAGTGCGTGTTGCCTCGTTGGAACTTGAAGATCTTCTTCGTTCCACCAGACTTTCCCGGAGAAATCTTCGTCTGTTTTGCCCCAACGATTCAACCTTCAGCTTTCTTTGTGACCAAGCCATTCGGAAAGCCAGTTACGTTAGTGATTTACACCAGGCCAACCTCAACCGAAAACTTCATCGGTTATGTAACAACAGTGTTTGGTCTAAATTTGCCCTCACAGCAAATGTCATTAATTTCTCCTCTGTCGATCTTACAAGGACACAGTTAGAAGTTTTGGGGCTTGGCCTTAACTTCGCACTCACACCAGAGAAACACCATGTGTTAGACTATTTAGTAGGTTTTGACAAATTCTTAGCCAATAATAACTATGATAAAGATCTCACTTGCCTCAAAGGTTTTTTGCTTAATGGCATTTCTGAGGGTCTACGACAGAACGTCGAAAGACAGAATGTCGAATGGTCAAAATGTCGACACGACAGATGGTCGAATGCGACATAATGTCGGAATATGCATTTCACTGATTATTCGGTCATGTGTGCTTTTATACTAGTGTCACTTGACCAATCATGACTAAAAGAGGTTGTTTGAAGATGGATATTGTTTTAAAGAAAATCTAACTCGGCAATAAATATCGATATTTCTCAAATCGCTCGACCCATTATGGCCGCCAGGCATGATTTTCTTCTTTAACATAACAATGAAGATAAAACAACTTAAACAACAGTCACTTATACCAGTTCAATTGCAATTCAATTAATTAAAGGACTATTAATGAAACCACAGTGAATTGCGATTGCCTTATTGCAGTTGATAATGGAATCACACACAAAAATAACGTTTATTTCTATGTACACTGTCCTATCGAAGACATATTCAATGACTGAACGAAGATACATCAATGATTGAATGATTTATTCCAGTTGGTGGTGAAATGACACAAAACAAAGTTTTATGTTTATTTGATAATCTATTTTATATGTAAACTTTTTTCACATTTATACATAGATTTAAATATACAAGTATTGGTACAAATGGATTATATCGGAAAAAATAAATATGTAATATCAAAAGTTAGACCTTCAACATATTCCTGAATGGATCAGTCCTCATACTGAGAAACAATGAGCTATATCCGTTTATTCGTTGATCTAACTGACTTCCTTGGTTTAAATGGCTCATGTCCAGCGATGAGCTGTGAGAGGACAGTTTCTGTGTGGGCTTGTTCATCTTGTAGACGAAGTATAAACTCGTAGATACTTGGGTGAGCCTTGCCAACGACTACTTGAAACCGCCGATGCCATCCTTCAAGGTGGTTTGTCGTTCTCGGTTCTTTCTGGATTACACGGTAATAAACACTCCATACCGCCGGTGGAAAACTTGGCTTTGTCCATGATCCACGACGCAGAGAAATGGCGAGGCTGGATGTACTGGTGTTCGTTGACTGGTATTTATAGTATCCGATGCATGTTTTTCTGATGTAATTTATGAAAGGGTCACATTCAGGAGGCATATCTGAAATAAGTTCATGAAAGGCTCTTGAGATGGGGGAACAAAAGCCAAAGATATCCACAAACCTCTTCTGGAAGATGGGTGGAGAGTTCTTGGCATATCATCCGCGACATCCCTTCCAAAGTTTGTTTGGCGATGCGCCTAATACTGGACATTGATTGCTGGACCTCAAACCTTGCAGGATTTGGTCCATGTATATTGTGAGGTTTTGTAGTTACTATCACATCATCAACAGTTACACCTTTTCCCGAACAGGCATGGTTCTCACAGCGCCACTATATTTTTTCCTTAACACACTTGTTTTTGGTATAAAGAAAACCTTCATATAAAAGTTTTTTTTTTCCTCTTTTTTGAGCAACGAAGAATTCTGCCACGTTTTCTTTGTATTGTATTCGAATAAATGTAGTTCAAGCAACGAAGACTTCTGCCATGTTTTCTTTGTATTGTATTCGAATGAATGTAGTTCAAGAATTGATTTTGAAATTAGAATATTCACTTTATGTATAGTCAAGAAAGTTGATTAGGATTTCAGTATAGTTGTTGAGCGTGAAGACAGGTTTGCTTTTTTCGGTCATTTTATGTACATAATCACATCGATATCTGAAGTTTCGACATTTTGTCGCAGTCGACATTCTGTCGTTTCGACATTCTGTCGTTTCGACATTCTGTCGTTTCGACATTCTGTCGTTTCGACGTTCTGTCTTTCGACATTGTGTCGTGCAACGATTTCTGAGTGCTTTAACAGAGATTGTGGCTTACCAAAAAGACATCGGGCAGCATTGTCAGCTTTGAAGGAATTAGATAACATCATTACCAAAGCAGACAAAGGAGGCCAAGTTGTCATTTTGGAACTTTCAGATTATGTTAAGAAGGCCTATGATTTGTTAAATGACTCAGAAACTTACGAAAAGCTCAGCAAAAGCCCCCTTAAGACCTCAGCCGCTGAATTCAATAAACAAGTTTGCAAGATTTCAGCGGACATTTGCATTAACAACCTGAAGGTCACAAACCCCAAGCTCCCCTACTTTTATGGTCTTCCGAAGATTCATAAAATAGACATTCCTTTGAGGCTCATCATTTCTAATCGAAGCTCCTGTACAAGTAAACTTTCTAAATAGCTCTGAGACCTTTTGTCACCTTTTGTTGGCCAATTTTCCAACTCTCACATCAAAAACTCCTCAGTTTTCATTTCTAAAATTAAGGATGTTAATATACAGGATGCCAAGTTACTCAGTCTTGATGTAACTTCTCTCTTTACTAACATTAATGTTGATGATGTTCTTTCCTTTTTAAAAACCAGACTGCAACCGTTCCAGGACAATTTCCCCCTTCCAGTCAACAAAATCATTGATCTAGTTCGCCTTTGTGTTTCCTCCAATGTCTTTTCTTTCCAGACCAGTTTTTTAGACAGAAATTCGGTTGCAGCATGGGTTCTAATTTATCTCCTGTTTTGGCCAACTTGTACATGGAGTACTTTGAGTGCACTCTGTTACCCACCATCAAACCACCTGAGATGATTTGGTTCCGTTACGTGGATGACATTTTCTCAGCGTGGGATGATAGGTGGGGTGCGTTCGAGGTATTTCTGGACAAGTTGAACCATTTATCCCCAAACATCAAATTCAAGACAGAATGGGAAGAATGTCATCAGATCCCTTTCCTAGACATTTTAATTAGAAGGATTGAAGGAGAATTATTTTTTACAGTCTATAGAAAACCCACCCATTCAGGTAGTTATCTTCACTTTTTTAGCAACCATCCCGACAAAGCTAAGAAGAGCGTTGTCTCCGGCCTTTTCTTGAGAGCTTATAGGATTTGCAGTCCTAGATTCTTGGACCGGGAAATCAACCTCATCAAAAGGCAACTTTTGAATTTGGCATACCCGTCCTGGTTCTTGGATCAAGCCCTCAGCAAGGCTAGAGCCAGCCACTTTAAAAATTCAGTTCCCACCACACAACCCTCTTTCAAAGATGTTTTAAAAATTCCATATTGTAACTCCATCAGTTCTTCTTTTAAATTAATTCCCAACAAGCGTCTCACAGTTGCCTATCATTATCCTAACACGGTTCACAAACAAATTGTTAATGTTCATCAAAGGTTGAAGGGAAATGAGTCCCCAGGAGTGTATAGCCTTCCTTGTAAAGATTGTGATTTGATGTACCTTGGTCAAACCGGAAGGGATCTTAACACCAGGTTAATGGAGCACAAAAGATCCATTAGGTATGCCCAAGAAAATCCCGCGGTGTTCCAACACGTCAGTACCAAATATCACAGTCTTGACTGGGACAAGGCCAAAATTTTGTTCAAGTCCAACTGTAGTTTTAGAAGAAAAATTGTTGAATCAGCCTTAATCGAAGAATGTCCGAACTTGAACATCTCCAAAGGTCAATGGTCCCCGGACATTATCTCACGGCTAGCTGTGAGCCGCTTGGTGAAGAATTATCACCCTCCTGACTCTTCTTCCCGCCCTTTCCCATGACATCACATCTCCACCCACACATCTCCTCACCTCTAACTCCACCCTGCGTGACGGGTCATCCTGTTTTACCTCTGCGTGTTCCCCTTCTTCTCATATCTCATTGTACTTATGTCTCTGCAAATTCTTGTAATCTGTACTTTCCTGAAGAGGGCTATAGCTATTAGCCGAAATATAGAAGTTACACATTCTTCTAAAGTTTTCTTTTTATTCCGACTGTGGGTTCTTCGTGAATATATGTATATATATATATATATATATATATATATATATATGTATGTATGTGTCTATATATATCATATATATATAATAATATATATATATATATATATATCATATATATAATATATATATATATATATATATATATATACATATATATATATACATATACCAAGGGTTTTTCCCCCTTACATGGGAGGTAGCCAAAAAGGAAAAGGCATTAAATCACTCCCACCCATTCCATCCCTGAATACACTCCACATCCCTCCACCCTCCCTCTTATCTTAGTACCTCCTGGATGACGGGTCATCCCTGCACCTTGTCCACTGCCTCGGGTCAGAAGCGGTGTCGCAAGACACAGCACATCCACAGCAAGGCCTCTTCATTAAATCGGCGACCCCCACTCTCCGTCAAAGGTTAAGGATAATAATAAGAAATAGTAAGTAATTAAAAATAGATTCGAAGCTCTAAGAACTAACGAGGACAGCGTGGAAGATATTAATTTGAATTTAGTGAATATCATTAAGGTATCAGCAGAGAAAGTAGGAAGTACAAAAACACTAGAGAAAAGAAATACTCCAAAGCTACAAATGACCTAATTAAAAGAAGAAGAACCATGCAGATTAAAAGCAGGAGAGACGAAATAGAAAAAGTAGAACTAAACAAGCGTATCAACAAAAGGCAGAGATTAGAGAAAAGGAAGAGAAACATGGAAGAAATAGAGGAAACTATTCGGAAAGGTAAAAGTGTTAAAGTGACCAAGCGCAGACATGCTTTAGGAAGACAGCAAATGATATGTTTGAAAGATAGAAAAGGAGAAATAATTAAATGTAGAGACAAAATGGTCAAAAGAGTAGAAGTATTTTACCAAGAGCTTTACTCGTCGATGACCGTAGTTGAATGTGTAGACGTTAGTAGTGTACCAGAGGTTACAAAGGAAGAAGTAGAATGTGCTCTAAAGAATATGAAACGTGGAAAAGCACCAGGGAAAGATGGTATACCAATAGATCTGTTGAAAGACGCAGGTGAAATAGTTCATATTAAATTAGCTGAGTTGTACACCCAGTGCTTACGTCAAGAAAGCGTTCCTGATGTGTGGTGCAATGCTATAGTGATTTTGCCTCATAAAAAAGAAGACTAGAAGGACCTTAGTAATTATCGACCGATTAGCTTGCTATCAAACGTATATAAAGTATTCTCCAAAATCCTTACAAATAGACTAAGTCAAGTTTTAGATGGAAAATAACCGAGAGAACAGGCAGGCTTTAACTCTAGACCATTTGCAGGCGATAAACCAACTAGTCGAGAAAACGACAGAGTATAATATACCTCTGTGTTTAGCTTTTGTAGATTACGAGAAGGCCTTTGACTCGGTAGAACAAATAGCAATACT
>NC_134791.1:62048269-62050769 GCF_046742065.1 Oratosquilla oratoria
TAATGTAGATGGCTTCAAGCATTTTTAATTCCTTTATTTTGGTACAATGTGCAACTATCTTAGTATTTTTCACGATAGTCTCCCTATCAATTATAGCCTGGTGGTATTGGATGTAGTGTCGTTTAATTGCTCCTTGTTGTAAATGTAGGGACAACCGTCTACTCAGTTGGTATGTCGTGAACCCAATGTATATAGAATTACGGGGTGCGCAGTCCCCAGAAGTACAACGGTATTCATATATAACATTGGTTCTTGATAATATGCCGCCATTGCCAGACAGATTGTTTTTCATAACAAGGGAACAGGTACAGGGGTTGTCGTAGAATATAGTTACTCTTAAATTATCATACTCCCCCTTTGGCTTACAATTTCTATGTATGATGTCTTTTATCTGGTTCTCAGTATTCTGCTTTTAAGGCTAGACAGAGGGTGCTTCCATCTACCAGATTCCGTTACTAGCTCGAAAACATTGGAGGTGGTGATTATGCCCCTTGAGCACGGAGGTCCCCATATGTATTAATCTTTCAGTATTGACAGCTAAATAAAAATCCAGGAGTAGGCGGGAGTTCTTGCGTTCTTCCCTGCGAAGTAGTTCTTGTTTACGTATATGAGAGGTTCATTCTGTGTAGATACGGCTGGGGTCTTGTGTGTGAGAACATCCCGTGCCGCTTCAAAACCAGGATAGTAGTAGACCCAATGTATGAGTTGTCTTTCAGTTTTATCCGCTAAATAAAAACAGTCTATGAGTAGGCGCCCTTTTTCAATTACCTGGTTAGAAAGGAAGCGGCAACAACTTATAAAATCAAGACAGTTGTATATTCCGCCCACGTGGAAGTTCGTAACTGTGAGTCATAGATGTAGTAAGAAGAGAAAACGTATGACGAAATCTTTACAGATTCAGTAACAATCGACTTCAAACGAGCAACCATAAATAGCATTAAAAAGAAATTTCCTAATGCATCAATAGGACGCTGTTTCTTTAATTTTGGCCAGAGTTTGTGGCGAAATATCCAGTCTTGTGGAATGCAACAATGGTACATTGAACTCGGCAATGCTCTTTTAATTAAGCAGGTACAAGCATTTGCTTTTGTTCCACCCACAGATGTACTTATTTGATCAGTCAGTGAATCAACACAGGCTCTACCACTTTTGTAAAAACTGTCTCTCACTCACTCACTCTCTCTCTCTCTCTCTCTCTCTCTCTCTCTCTCTCTCTCTCTCTCTCTCTCTCTCTCTCTCTCTCTCTCTCTCTATATATATATATATATATATGTGTGTGTGTGTGTGTGTGTGTGTGTGTGTGTGTAATATATATATATATATATATATATATATATATATATATAGAGAGAGAGAGAGAGAGAGATGGGGAGAAAAAGAGAGAGATAAAAGAAGAGAGAAAGAGAAAGAAAAGTGAGGGAAAGAGAGGAGATGGAGAAAAGAATAAAGGTGCTTCAAAGAAAGAATGAAGAAGGAAGAGGGAACATGGAAAAGGAGAAGGGAATAGATGAAAGAGAGGGGAAACGGAACTGAAGAAGAAGCAATATGGAAAATAGAATACGGAGAAGTATCTGACACAGGCAGGATGTGAACAGAGGGGGGAAATAAACAAAAGAAGGAAAAGGAACAGGAGGAGCGAGAGAGAGGAGGAGGAGGAGGAGAAGGAGGAGGAGGAGGGGGCGAGGAGAAACAGGAGGAGGAAAGAGAACGGGTTAAATAAAAGGAAGAGAAGGAGTAGGATGAGGAGCAAATGATGAAGATGGAGGAAGAAGAGGAGACTAAAGAAAACGATGAGGATTAAGAAGAATGGAAGAGAGAGGAGAAGGACAAGGAGGAGTAAGGAGAGGAGAAGGAAGAGGAGGAGGAAAAGGGGAAGAGGAAAAGGCGGAGGAAGGGGAGAAAGAGGAAAAGGAGGAAGGAGGGAAGAAGAGAAGGAGTAGGAGAAGAATGAAGGAATGGAGGGTGGGGAAGAGGAGGGAGGAAGCTGGGAGAGGACGAATATTACAGCGAGAATGTAACTGAGAACTAAATGAAAAGGAAATAAAAGAAAAGGAAGAGAAGGTCTGAGTAAATGAAAGGAAAGGGGAAGGAAAGAAACGAAGACGATGACCCTTTGAGCATCACTTTATTCTATTTTATTATTTATCTATCTATCTATTCATGTATCAGTTAACTTATTTATCTATTTATTTGTTAATTTTTTTTACTTATCAATTTATTTATTATATATTTGTATATTAATTTCATTTATTCATTTAATTATTTGTTTATTTATCTATTCATACATACATATACCAAAGGCTTTTTCCCCCTTACACGGGGGGTAGCCAAAAAGAAAAAGGCATAGAAATCACTCCCACCCATTTCATTTCCCATATATTCCACTCCCCTCCACCCTCCTCCCTCCCTCCCATCTTGGCACCTCCTGGATGACGGGTCATCCCTGCATCCTGTCCACTGCCCTGGGTCAGAAGCAGTGTCGCAAAACACAGCACATCCA
>NC_134791.1:62060769-62063269 GCF_046742065.1 Oratosquilla oratoria
ATATGACCTTTGCGTGACGAGCATGAATAACAATCAATGTGGGAGTGTATATCCTTCCTAATGGTTAACCAGAAGTAGTGCAATCTGGCTTGTGTACGCATTTCTCCTTGCTAGGTTGTGCGGCAATGGGGAGTCGTGTAGGAGTTTCAGAACTTCAGGAATGATATCTGTCGGGACTACGAACTGAAACACTGACCGGTTGGGTTCATGTTTGTTCGTTAGTGCTGTTTTGTGATAAAATATGTCATCAACTAACGTGTAATTGTTGAAATTTGGAAGGAAGCTACCCGTATCAGTTGTGTCTGCAGATTCGAGGACGTATATAACACGTTTCCATAGAGGGTCTGATTTTTGCAATGTAGCTATACGCGCTTGCTTATGAATGACTGAAATGGGATTTTGAGTAATGATCACGATATAGCAGCTGAGAACGTCTTCTATTAGATTAGTTTCTCCCTGAACTCCTGTATTATAAGGGACCAGAGAGCAAGTTTTCTTGATAGATTCTTTCCTTTGAAAAAAAGTGAGATTGGTTGATGGTCCATGTAGATGTGTATGTCGTAACCAAGGATGACCTCTTTGAAGTGTTTGAGGGCATCTACTACAGCTAATGCTTCTATGTCTGTAACTGAGTAATTTTGTTTGTATTGCTGAGTGTACGGCTACCATATGCGATTGGCCTGAGTTTTGAGTCATGTTGTTGCATGAGGACTACGCCAAGTCCAGTGTCGTACACATCTGTGTATATTGTAAAAGGAAGCTTGTGGTTTGGCAAAGCAAGGACAGGTGTCGTGGTTAAGGCTCTCTTTAAGTCATTAAAGGCTTTCTCTTGGTCAGGTGTCCAAGTGAAGGGTATGTCCTCCTTAAGTAGCGAAGTTAATGGTGCTGCTATACCAGCCTAACCTTGAATGTATTGCCAGTAAAATCCTAAGAGACCAAGGAATGAACATATTTGGTCAACAGAAGTAGGGCGTGGAAAATCAATGATTACCTTAACCTTTTCTCGCGAGGTTAAATTTCCTATCTAGTTAAGGACATGCCCTAAGAAACTTATTTGTTTCTGAAGGAAGGAGCAACTATTAAGCCTCAGTTTGAGGCCTGCTTTTGCTAGCCGTGAGGAGACAGTGTTAAGTGTGTGTAAGTGTTCTCTAAACGATTTCGAAGCGATGATCATATCATCGAGGTACATAAACAATAAATGGTCTATGAGATCTGCAAAGACCGTGTGCATTAGTCATGTGGACATTGAAGGAGCTGAAACGAGACCCATGGCTAGTAGTTTGAAGTGATAGCGTCCTGTGAGGTTGCTAAAGGCTGTCAGGGGTCTAGACCTTGGAGCAAGGAGAATCTGGAAATATTCCGACATAAGGTCCAAGGTCGTGAACACCACGTTGTTTCACTGACAGAGTGTAAGAAGTCTTGTAACACAGGGATGGAGTATCTATCTGGTATTGTCAGCTTATTTAATTCCCTGAAGTGTGGTACTGTGGAGAAGGAACTATCGTATCTAGGGACAACAAAGAGAGAGAAATACCATTCACTGATTATTGGTTCAATGGTGTCTTGAACAATTATGTCCTTTATCTTATACTTTACTTCTCTTATCTTTTCTTTGCACCTCTCATATGATTCTCTCGTCCTAATTATCAACTAACTTGTAAATGCTCCTTTCTTCTCTTTTACAACCTTCTTTGCTTCATTATCACTCCACTCACTACCCTTCCTTGTATTTCCTCCTTCATTCCTTGTTCCACACACCAACTTTGCACACCTTGTGACTCTCTCCTTAAACCATCCCCATTCCTCCTCCATTCCTAGTTCTACTCTATCTTTCACTCCCTTCCACTCCTCTCTCAGCTTCCCCTTGTACCCCTTCTCCTTTTCTTTCTCATTTAAGGAGTTTACTCAAAACACCTAACTACCTTTTGTTCTTTTCCTCTTTCTCCATCTATCCTCCACTCTCAACTTACCTTCTACCAAAAAGTGATCTGATATTCCCCCACTCTCTCTCCTTAGAACATGTACATCCATAACTCTTCCTACTCTTCTCCTTGTTACCACTATGAAGTACATAGCCCTATCTGCCACCCTTCCACCCACCACCCTCTCTAATGTGTACTAATGCTTGACTTTCTTCCTAAACACTGCATTTACTATCATCAACTCTATTTTTAGAGACATCTCCTCCATCAACTCTCCACTACGATTTTTTCTGGAATTCCACACTTCTCAACTACTGTCTACTGGTTCCTTTCCTACCCTAGTATTAAGATCTCCCGCCATCACTACGTTGAAATTTCTCCCTAAACCCTCTATGCACTTATTTAAATATATCCAAAAAGCCTCCCTTTCCTTTACATTCTCATCACTACCAGGCCCATATACACTAAAAAAAAAAAAAAAAACCACACACACACACCTCCCTTCCCAGTTTCACCTTGATCCATACTAACCTTGAAGAAACCTCCTTCCACTCCACCACACATTTACCTATCTCCTC
>NC_134791.1:62083269-62085769 GCF_046742065.1 Oratosquilla oratoria
CAAGAAAGGAGGTCAGAGTAGATGTAGGATCACGTGTGAACAAGAATAATAATAAGAAAAATATAGATGGAAGATGAACAAGTTTAGATATGGTGACGAGAGGAAATGGAGGGATAGGAGTAGTACTACTTATTGCGTCGGCAACATTAAAGCCTTGTGAAGAGGTATGGGGTTCATGCAATTATTTATGTAATTATCACCATTTACTGCCCGCAAAGCTTTTCTCAGTAAATTTCATGCTTTAAGTCCACCGCAATCAGGCACACAAATCCCACCTACTTCTTGTTTTAAAGGTACTATTAGCGCCCTTTACTTGTAAAACCGTATGTACACAGCTGTACTTTAAATAAATGATACCAAGGTGTATATATATACTTCCGTTGGATCCGAAATCATATTTACCAAAACTGCTAAAGGGGATGAGATTTACTGTCAGATACATAACAGA
Source organism: Oratosquilla oratoria (assembly GCF_046742065.1). Lineage (NCBI taxonomy): Eukaryota > Metazoa > Arthropoda > Malacostraca > Stomatopoda > Squillidae > Oratosquilla > Oratosquilla oratoria. The sequence goes on from NC_134791.1 coordinate 62,083,718, forward strand.
CAACACATCTCCAACAATAACCTATATTACATTGGGAATGGCAGGCACAGAGAAAGAAAGTCGAAAAAATACAAAGGCCAACAAATTGATTAACTTCTTTCATGCCGTGTGAAAAACTTCCTTTTCCTATGGCTGTCGCCAGGCTCTATTGTTTATCTTTGTTTTATCTTTTAGTTGGTAAAGGGGTTAACAACACGGAAATCTGATCAGGAACTCTTAACGGAATCTGAGGAAAACAAGGAATCCATGATATAATCCCATATGGTCACTATGCCACTGGTCATTATCCTACATCCAAGATACCATTGTTCAAAATCCCACACTGAGTCGATCAAAATCCCGCATTATCCTATATCTATTTTATTATTATTATTATTTTTTTTTTTAGAATAGATATTGAAAAGTTAATGGTTAATCAGTATAAAAAGATATTTAAACTTGGTGCCCATGTATTTTATTTATTTTTGGGTTCTTTTTATTTATATAATTTATTTATTTATTAGTTTATATATGAAAAAGTGATTATGAAGATATATCACTGCATAAAAAAGGTTGGGTTGACAAAAGAAAAGAAAAATTAGAAGAAAAAAAAACTATCACAATTTATAAATCATTTCATTTTGATGCAAATTCCATGGTTCCTGGTTCATTCACTAAGCCAAAAATGATTTAATTTATAAAGTGTGGCCTAATTTTGAAAGTTTTGTTTATTACCAATTTTCTTTCTCGGTTTTAAATCAAAGGATTATAGTAAGTTTATCATTAAATCTAACTACCGGTGTCTTGACTGGCGTTCACTTGCTAGGAGTACAAAGCAAATAAATGTACATCAATGGACATTAATACATTAAAATTTAGCTAATTTATACTTCAGTGAACAGAATATGAACTGAACTCGTAGTTAATAGAATAATATACTCTACCTAAAAAAAATAAAAACAATGTCATATGAAGGTTATTCTCTTATTCTTTCAAAATTTAGGCCACACTTTTTAAATGAAAACTATTTTTGGTTTAGTGAATGAACCCCCATGGAATTTGCATCAAAATAAGATAATATATAAAAAATATTTTTCATTTTTATAATTTTCATTTTCTTTGTCAGTCAGCCCACAATATTTTTATGCAATGCAAATTAAAGATTATCAAATGTTTGTCCATAATGTTTATTTCATGCAGTGCAAAATTAGATAATAAACAGTATGAAAAAAAATAATGAGAGAATAACAACACATTTCAGTGTGCCTTCCATTTTATTTTCAGTTCATAGAGGACGGAATATCACTCTTTATCACATCGATTAACACAAGTGGCGTATATTGCGTGAAATACCTCTCAAAAAATGTGGTACACGGTTTTGTCCATTATCAAAGTCCTGACATAGATTTTTTGGACGTTCTTTAAGTCCACAAATTTCTTACGAACACGTTTCACTGGGCTCCGTCCAAGGTTGTCAAGGGCAATCAATGCAGAGACAGAAGCATTGCTCATTTGAAACGCATTTCTGGTTCTCGAAACTGAGGGAGGACGATGTCCGACCATCTTGAAATATTTCCAATTCCGAGATACACAGATGTTATCAGTGCGGACACTACCGGTTAATGCTGCACTATTCAGATTCCACAATTCTAATGAATATAACGGATTTATCCTCTTCAATCACATTATTCCATTTGGCGCACGAACATTTTTATATCCTCCATTAACATACGTAGCAACGAAATAACCTAACGGCAACTCCAATGCATCATCCAGGATTTCTTTCTAGATCGTCTCTAGAGTTTATAAGAGAAGGCAACAAAATGGAGATTGGGAGGAAATTATCTACATACACTTTTGGGGTGGCACTTGTTTATTCATTGTAAGTCTTTAAACATCATGAGTAGTGAACTGCACTCGAAATCAACTCATCGCTAGGCTCAACTAGACACTGATTATAGTTAAAGGAAATGTTAATTGAACAAAATAATAAATTTTGATCAAAACACTACTTAGTGTAATTAACCTAATCCTCTAGATCAAATGCGATTAACCTAGGCTTATGTTGATTAG
>NC_134791.1:62098269-62100769 GCF_046742065.1 Oratosquilla oratoria
ACACACACACACACACACACACACTAGGTAAACTAGGTAAATACACATACACACACACACACAAGATCTTTGTTGAACTCTACATAAATATTTCTGATGAAAGAACGATGTGTCATTACTTATAGATTTCCCCGATGTTTAATTTGCTACTCGAGTTGTCTCTCGGTACCAACAGGGGCCACGTTCAGGAGCTACTGCTAGGCGTGGAGAATGGAATTGAAATGAAGATTGGAACATGTCCAGTGGAATTCAAACCTGCAGGGCAGATCATGGGATGGGACATGCCTTTTTAGATTTACCCACAGGGTGTCGGTTGTTGGAAATCTCTTCTCGTTGATTGGAACGAAATTTTGGGTTGAAATTGAATCTTTATTGAGGATTTGTTCAAACGGTTTAAAACTGAATCTGCTACCCTCATCCTATTTTTTCTTTTATTTGGTTCTCAATAGAGAATGTGTTTGTATTTCAAGTTGACGTCTGGTTAGGGAGATGCCATGGGTTCTGGTGTTGTATCGGGAAATAGTCCCGTCTTGTGAACGTGCTGTTTTCATTTTAGACAGCTATATAGTTTTGAAACCCGCGTGTTGTAAGTTAAGGCAACTGCAGTCACCAGTGTTACAAGAATATTGATGAATAAGGTTTACTTCATATGGGAACTTGTCCTGTAAAAGGCAGCTATTTTTTATGATGAGGGTGGAGGTTCTTATTTTGTAATATGTAATAAGGTTGAGATTGGTGTCAAGGTCAGTAAGGGTCACCTTATTGCTCATTATTCTTTGTATAGCCTTTTCGTCCTCCTTGCATGCGGATGACATAATTCTTGTACCGAAGGACAATGCTATGAGTAGCTTCTTGTGGTGAGGAATCTCGTTTCAGGAAGTTGTCAAGTGCCGCTTTATTGTTTCATACACTCCTTTCTTTGGATAACCATTATTAGCAAGGATTCTCTGCAATTTAACATTAGTGTAGTCCAAGTGGAAAAATAAGTGAAGGCTCTCTTGGAGAAGGAATTAATAATACTCTTATAGTATCTCTTTGGGCACTCGCAAAGACCATTAAGGCAGCAGCCCAGGTTTGTTGTTTTCGCTTACACTTCTTCAGACATAAATAAGTAGGCAACCTGGAGAACTAGAATATTAAAAAAAATTAAATTTGTGGTCTAATTCCATTTTAAGAATAAAATCAAGAGAATGACTACGCTTGAAGGTGTCCACACCATGGAAAACTTCCTTTTGTTCTGATGAGGATATCTATGTATTTAGCAAATACAGATGGTAGAGGTTCAAGATTTTACTAAAATACCCTCTTCTACTGTGCTCACACAAAAATTGACAAAGAGGACACCTAAGGGAGACACCATGGCAGCAGCAACTATTTGCATACATATCTTGTCATTAGGTTCATAGAAATGTGCCTCTTTATACAAGCACGAGGTAAGCGATGTTACAAGAATTGACAAAGAGGGAGACACCATGGCATCACCATCTATTTGTACATATTCTTTGTCATCAGGATTATAGAAATAATTTTCTTTAATATAAGTGCGAGGTAAGCGATATTGAGTGCCTTCAGGTATCAGCAATAGGGCTTCCTCTGGGTTACAGTTGCGGTTGATTTTCCTACATATTAGGTTAATGTTCTCACCCACAAAAACATAATTAAAGAGAACGACCACATCCATAGAAACAGTAATGCTTGATGGTTGTGGTTATTTCAGAATACCGAGGAGCTCTTCCTTGAGTTTCAGACTGTAGGAGGCTGAAGTAATAAGGTGAGGAGGAAGCTCCCTGCATGTGGGTGTTATTATTTCTATAAGTTCCTGTAATCACTGTAAGTGAGAGGGAACTTGGGGGTCCCTAAGATGCTGTTACTATTTCTTATTGGGCAGTTCACTTGGGCTTTAAAGTTATTTGGTTCTTGGTTGTTTGAGTTGTTTTATGGTATCATCCAAAATACACATCATTTTGTTCATGCAATCTTATTTATCTAGGGCCACAAAAATGGCGGATCTGTCGGTCCTACGGATTGCAATAGTGTCATCTTCTTCTAATTCCTTTGCTGCAGTTTTTTTTTATTCAGGGCTCGGGAGAGAACTGCATGTGTGTTTTCTCGACGTGTTGTCTTCTTTAATAATTTCAGCTTAGAGGTTTGGTGATGTTATTACCAAAGTTTCGCTTCTATTGATGAGAAGATATTCCCAGCAACCAAATAACTACTCGCTGGTACTCCGTGGGTAGGTTTGTTCAAAGATGTCCTTTCTCAGGGGATGCCCGGTAGCTACAAAATCTCCGGGTCCAGACGAAATATTTCCAAGAATGCTTAAAGAGTGTAACTTTGAAATCTGCGACCAGTTAACTGAAATATTCAATAAATCGGTAGACACTAGTTCTGTTCCAACTGCTTGGAGGCAGGCAAACGTTGTTCCTGTTTTTAAGAAGGGAGATAGATCGTCTATATGCAACTACAGGTCAATCAGTTTGACATCGGTTATAGGAAAAAT
>NC_134791.1:62110769-62118269 GCF_046742065.1 Oratosquilla oratoria
CATACATACATACATACATACATACATACATACATACATACATACATACATACATACATACATACATACATACATACATACATACATACATACATACATACATACATACACACATATACTTTATTGTTCTACATTGGTTGAAGGCGTTGGAGATAAGCTAATCATGGCTTCTGGTCTTTATTGTGTCGCCACCGTGACTGGCGTTTTGCATCAACAGAAATGAAGAAAATGGTGGCGGTTACAGTCAATATATTTTACAGTTAGAATTCTAATGGTGGTGGTTGCAATTTATTATTAACTTATTTTTCTAAAATCACTTATCCGTTTATTTACATCTATGTACATTATGGAACTGATTATCACCTACAGCGTCGGCGGCATACGTCGTATGCCGTAGTTGTTTTACAGATTGAGCGTCAGCGGCATTCGTCGTATGCCACAATTTAAAAAAAAAAATCGCCAAAAATAGGCATTATGTTAAGGGTCAAATTTGTAGTAATGACCAAGTAGCCCTATCCATTGGCTATGAAAGGCACCCAATTTTTTTTATTTATTTATTGACAAAACTGGCAACCCTGGCAGCTATCTTTAGGAGGTAACTTGGGGTATAAAATCGGCCTGTAGGACGTAATTTAGGGGATTCTGGTGTACGAAACGAAATATGCGGAGGTGAAGTTGTAATTCGAAAATTAGGCAGGTGCTATTTAATACTTATTCAGACATATAGAACTGGCAATTTCGCACTGCCAATTTTCGTAATAAATGCGTAATACAAAATGTGGCCGGGCAATAATGGTGTGATGGATGCTTACTAAAACATTTACCAAAACAATAAGAAACACCACAATCACCTATCCTCCATGAAATTATAAAAAAAAGATACCGAAAAGTCAATTTACCACATAACAAAGTGATAAATATTTGCCAAAAAATCCACAAAAACTATTTATAAACACGTTTTCCGTAAGTGTCAGACTATTATGGGCGACTGTACATTGACTTGAAACATCATAAATGTCAAATTCCTTCACTCTCTGAAATTCTAACGAAGCTTCCCTGAAAAAATACGACCTCGTTCAACCCGCGTGAGGAGCGAAAGAAAGTCTACGGATTGTTTTTGTTTTATTTTTTACCAAACTTTCGCACGCACATCTCGACAAAATCGACCTGGTTTCTCCACATCTAGGCTAAGTTGAATTAACATAAGCAAGATTTGTTGGTTTTACATAATTTTGAGTATATTTAAGCAAAAAGAAAAATCGATTTTGGAACCGACGCGGGGGGGGGGGGGTTATATACAACATTCGCTCGGCGACGTACGGGTTATGGACAATCAGTACTTTAATTCTTATACATCTTTAACTCTAAGAAGTGATGAGATGAAGGTTGATTTCTGAGGTCAAGCCAAACTGACTGCGGGTCAGATCACAAAATGGGTGGTCCGTAGCTACTCCCAGGATCTGACGTCGAGTAGCTAATGCACGCACGTGCGTGTAAGCAAACTAGCATAAATGGATGACATTCAATCTACAGGCATTTCTTGCAACAGATGCTCAGCACAGCTACTACTCGCTGACCACAGCGTGGATAATGCTCAAAGAGGATAGAAATATAATAATTTGACATATAAGACAAATGCACATGAATTTTGAGCAATTTTATTACAGGAAAATACTACTTTTTAAAATAAAATTGACTTAATCTTAAGAACATGTGGAAATGGATATTATTTCCGTTCACGAAGGTAAGATGCAATCTTATGAAGGGGTAGTTTGACTGAGAAAGTTGCAGTGGGGGGTAGAAGAGTAGGGGGAGACATTGAAAGGGTTGGTGAGGGTCCTCTAGCGTAGGGGGTTAGTACTAACTGATGATGGAACGTTACCTATGCCGAAACCACGGGGAACTCGTTTGATGTGATCTTTGTGTATTACTGTCTCTGTAAGATCTTGCAAGATTAATGCTTTGACTTTATTACTTTGATTTCTTCCATTGATGCGAAAAGACCCAGTGAATTTAAGGGAGAGCTTTGAGGTGGGAGTGTGGTTGTAAATAGGAGGTAGCTCTAAAATAAGGAGGTCATATGGGAGTCTTTTGTCCATAATGACCTGTTTATGCCATTGTTAATGAGAGCTTGATTCATGGGGACATGTTCATCCCAAGAAGGGTGAAGATCAAAAGTAAGATATCAAAGAACATTGTAAATATTTCGATTCTGGCGTTCAACTAAGCCATTTGAACTAGGGTTGTAAGCAGTATCATTACGTTTTGTAATTTGAAAGGATTTTCAAATATTTGAAAGAATCTCTTTGTTGAATTCAGTCCCGGTGTTAGAAATCAGATTTTTGGGTGTAGTGAAAGGGAATATGAGTTTGTCAATAATGGTCTCTGCCACGTGCTGTGCTGTAGGGGGAAGAACACAGAATCAGGAAAAATGGTCGACACACCCAAAGATGTATTGGTTTCCGCTGGGTGTAAGTGGTCTTTAGGAGGTCAATATCTACTCTATCGAATAATTTGCAAGGGGTAGGATAAGCTAAGATGGGAACATGACCTGTGATATAAACTTTGTGTGACGCGCATGAATGACAAACATCAATACGGGAGTGTATATTCTTCCTCATGGATAACCAGAAGTAGTGAAAACTGGCTTGTGTAACGCATCCCTCCTTGCTAGGGTGGTGTGCGGCAATGAGGAAGACGTGTGGGAGTTTCAGAATTTTAGAAATGAGGTCCATAGGGAAATACGAGCTAAAACACTGACCGGTTGGGTTTATGTTTGTTCGTTAGTGTTGTTTTGAGATAGAGTATGCCATCAACTAACGTGTAATTGTTAAGATTGGGAGGGAAATTATCCGTATCAGTTGTGTCTGCAGATTCGAGGAAGTATATAACACGTTTCCATAGAAGATCTGATCTTTGCACTGCAGCTATACGCGCTTGGATAAGTTAATGAAATGAGATTTTGAGTAATGGCTGCGATATAGCGACTGAAAGCGTCTGCTACTAGGTTTGCTTTTCCCTGAACAAAATGAAAGGTGGGCATAAACTCCTGTATTATGAGGAACCAGCAGCAAGTTTTCCTGGTAGATTTATTCCTTTGAAAAGGTAAAAGATTGGTTGATGATCCGTGTAGATGTTTATGTCGTAACCGAGGATGATCTCTTTGAAGTGTTTGGGGGCATCTACTACAGCTAAAGCTTCGATACCTGTGACTGAGTAATTTTGTTCGCATTTGTTGAGTGTGCGGCTAGCATAGGCAATTGGCCTGATTTTTGTGTCATGTTGTTGCATGAGGACTGCGCCAAGTCAAGAGTAGGACGATTCTGTGTATATTGTGAAAGGAAGCTTGTGGTTTGCCAAAGCAAGGACAGGTGCTGTGGTTAAGGCTTTCTTTAAGTCATTAAAAGCCTGCTCTTGGTCAGGTGTCCAAGTGAAAGGGGTGCCCTTCTTAAAAAGTGAAGTTAGTGGTGCCGCTATACCAGCGTAACCTGGACTGTATCGCCTGTAAAATCCTGATAGACCAAGGAATGGACGTATGTAGTTAACAGAAGTAGGGCGTGAAAAATTAATGACTGCCTTGACCTTGTCCTGCAAGGTTAGAATTCCTTGTAAGTTAATGACATGCCCTAAGATGTGTATTTCTTTCTGAAGGAAGGAGCAATTCTTAAGCTTCAGTGTAAGGTTTGATTTTGCTAGTCATGAGAAGACAGTGTTAAGAGTGTGTAATTGTTCGCTAACCGATTTTGAAGCGATGATCACATCATCGAGATACATAAACACGGAGTGGCCTATGAGACCTGTAAGGACTGTGTGCATAAGTCGTTCGAACACTGGAGGAGCTGAAACGAGAGCCATGGCTAGTATTTTGATGTGATAGTGTCCTGTGGGGGTGTTGAATGTTGCCAGGGGTCTAGACTCTGGAGCAAGGAGACTCTGGAAATATCCCAACATAAGGTCCAAGGTCGTGAACTATACGTTGTTTCACCGACGTAGTGTAAGAAGTCTTGTAATACAGGGATGGGGTGTTTATCTGGTATAATTAGCTTATCTAATTCCCTGAAATCTACTACTGGGTGGAAGAAACCATCGTGTTTATGGACAACAAAGACATAAGGTCTAAGGTTATGAATACTACGTTGTTTTCGTCGACATAGTGTAAGAGGTCTTGTAATACAGGGATGGGGTGTCTGTCTGGTATAATTAGCTTATTTAATTCCCTGAAGTCTACTTCTGGATAAAAGGAACCATCGTGTTTAGGGACAATAAAGAGAAAGAAATTTCATTCACTGGTTGATGGTTCAATGATGTCTTGAGCAATCATGTCTTGGATTAGGTTATATATAATCATGCGTTTACTGTGTGGAATTCTGTATGCGGAAATGTAACGTGGTTTGAAGTTCTCACGACGGGGTATATGATACTAAATCAGTCCGGGGGGTTCACCTGGAGTGGCAATAGTTTGCCTGGACTTGTTGCAAAATGCAATCAAGTCGGCTTGTACACCAGGGAAATCTATGGGGTTGTGTTGCAATGTATCAATGGGTTCCTGTGCCATGGGCACGTTGGAAGTTATGGTACAAGTTTGAGAAGCAGGTAATTGAGGAACATACTTCAAAATCGCAAATGTTTGTAGCAAATACGAGATGGAGGGGTACGTTAGTGTCATTGACAATCAAAATGCAAGTGTGACCTTTGACGTTGAGCTCATGGGTGAAAGAAGGGATACAGAGTCTGTGTCTGGGGCTTGGAAAACTCGTAGATGTATCATTGTACACTCATGAGGGAACAGTGTCTTTGGTCTGATGAGCACTGTGTGAGTGTGTTTGAATGAAAATAACACTTCTGAGATTGGGTTGGATATGATGTTGAATTTCTCTACAAGGGAAAAGAATTTTTCCTCAGTCGATGGAAAACCAACGGTATTTAATGGGCGTTTGGTGTTGAGTTTAGCTGATTTGGACATTCAGAAGTTAGTACGTCTGTTACGTTTAGAATGCATGTTCACAGCTGTGAGTGATATTGGAAGAATTCGGGTCCTGGGGAGGGTTTGGAGTGGTTGAGCACTGTTAACTCTGGTGTATGAAGGTGGTGGAACAATTTGTGCTGAGAAATGGTGCATCCTCGTATGATGAAGCGGAGTGAATTTGAAGGGAGGAAGTACAAGCAACTAATGAGGGGCCATGGTCTGTCTGTGCCTGCTCGGCTACGTGAATGTGATTTATGTTTTGCGGAGTTGCTGATGGCAATGCAGGGAGAAAATCTGAACTTATTTATAAATCTGGTTGTGGGTTCAGAGGGAAAAAGTGGAATCCGCTTTAATAGGTTATCTTCCCACTATGAATATTTTGTTGAGATAATAAATTTTGTCCAAAAGAATTACTCCTCCTCCTCTATCCGTCTGAGTAATGACTATGCTAACATCTTTTCCTAAAGCTAGAAGGGCTTCCTTAAATCTTCTGGGGATAACATATTCATTGGAATTGGCTAGCGCTTGGTAGCATGCAATGACTCCTTGTCTGAAGCCTTTATCGGAGTCATTCTCAGTCCACTTGTAATTAATGCTCACAATAAATGTGTTATCCCCAGAAGATTTAAGGAAGCCCTTCTAGCTTTAGGAAAAGATGGTAGCATAGTCATTACTCAGGCGGATAAAGGAGGAGGAGTAATTATTTTGAACAAAATTTATTATTTCGACAAAATGTTAGATCTTTTAGGGGACAACTTCACTTATGAAAGGCAACCAAATTTCAATGCAGACAAAGAAGCGGAATTATTTAAAACTGAAGCGAGAAAAATCCTACGGAAATCATAAAAAGGCAAGAAATTATTAAACTTATTAGGGGAAGCTCCTAGATCTCCAAAAATGCACGGTCTTCGAAAAGTGCATAAAGCAGGTATTCCCATGAGACCCATTACATCAGGGATTGGGAGTGCTCCCCATCGTTTGGCAAAAATCCTGGCCAAATCTCTTTCTAGCACCCTCGGTTCTATAAGCGGAGCCCACCTGAGGAACACGACTGACCTCATCGAAAGGCTTAAAACAATAGATTTCACTGATAAGAGATTAGTCAGTCACGATGTAACAGCCTTATTCACAAATGTCAGTGTAGAGGAGGCATTAGAAGCTGTCAAAAGAGTTGTTGCAAATATAGATGACGGTAACCTTCCAGTACCTAAGACAGATTACATCAAGCTCATTTCAATGTGCGTCAAATTCAGGTCTTTCACATTTAACAATAATGAATATAAACAACTTAGGGGTCTCGCTATGGGAAGTCCGGTCTCGGCAATCTTAGCAAATCTATACATGGAGATGTTGGAAACAGACAAATACATGAACATCATGGGCAGAGGCAGTACATGGTTGAGATATGTGGATGATGTCATCGCAATTTTACCGAGTTCTGCTAGTGTGGAAAATAAATTGAGGAGACTCAATGGTGTCAACAAAGACATCCAGTTCACCATTGAGATAGAAAAAGAAGGCAAACTACCGTTTCTTGATACACTGATTCACAGGACAAACGGTGAGGTAAAATTTGCAGTGTATAGGAAACCTACGAACAGAGATGATTTTGTCCATTATTTTTCGGGTCATAGCAAGAGGGTGAAAACAGGAGTTCTGATTGGTTTCTTTCTTCGAGCCTACAGAATTTGTAGTAGCGTGTATTTAGAAGATGAACTCAATTATATTACGAAAACGTTCAAAGAACTGAGATACCCTAGTGGCCTAATTTGCAGGATGAGGAACAAAGCCAAAGAAATCCACAATAGGACAAATGCCCACAAATCCGAGAGTGAGAAGACATACACTTACATAACCGTTCCCAACGCGCTTAACACCGAGAACATCGATCGACTCCTAATGAAAGGTGGACTCAAAACAGCCAAAGTCTCCTCCAACAAAATAGCGAGAATTGTGAAAAGACAAGAAAAAAGTCCTATCAATGAGCTAAGTGTGGTTTATGAGATTCCTTGTAAAGGGTGCTCAGCCTCCTATTTCGGTGAGTCGAGCCGAGGTTTAGACAAACGTATATATGAACATAAAAATGACCTTAGAGCGCACAGGACGTCCAACTCCTTAGTCCAGCATGCAGACAAATTTGGCCACCTTCCCCATTGGAAAGAGGCCAAAGTCCTCAGAAAGGGTCATGAAAAGAAAACAAGAAAAACGATTGAAGCTGCATACATAAACGTAAAAGAAAACACTAATGGAAGAGAGGGATTCATCTGCTTATCAAAGGTGGCAAGTGTCCTTATACTAGACTCGCTGAGACACCAGACAAATGTTCACCTCCCGGACGCTGTGACCTGACCGAGTGGCCCCTCAAGAGTGATATAAAATGTGACATTTAAAACCTTCTGTAGACAACTCTCTGAAGAAGACCAAAGTGGTCGTAACGTAAGAGTATAACCTATTCCGAGAGCATCTTCATTTTACTTCCACCGCCCGAAATCTCATATGTATATATATATATATATATATATATATATATATAT
>NC_134791.1:62123269-62125769 GCF_046742065.1 Oratosquilla oratoria
CAGTGGCATTGGTCAACAACTCTGTCCAATACCCATTATACTTAGGGGTTGAAAAGTGCTGTAGCGAGAACACGTTGCCTTACCCTTGAAATAACGAGAGGAAAGTCAGACACTTCTCCTCCACATTTCAAGTCACTTTTTGTACCAGACTATGAGCCAGACATCATATCAATAATCCTCGAAGGAATTCCACGGATTTGCAGAAGATCCCAGAGCAATCCATGACACAATAAATCAAACGCACTCTGTGGTTATTTGCATTGATGTGACCCTCGATATCCTCAGCATTTCCACCGCCGTACCTCTCCTTATTCATTCTCATATAAGCTCTCTTCCATCAATTCAGAATTCTCTGTAGGTCCAGGCCTCCAGAAAATCTAAAAGCACGGCTTATCTTTATATTCTCCAATGTCTCACGCAAAGCCATACCCATCGTCAACTTTGGGCATTTTCCTATGCAATCTTTTGCAGTTTTCAGAGCTTCCCTCTGAGGGTATTCCACAGATCTTCATGGTCCTAAAGGGTGCCAAACGTTTTAATTCAATAAGAGACTTACCACATGCTCCTTTAGATGATATCTAGATGAATGACATCTTAGGATAAACAGTCTGGGTGTTACGACCACAAGTATATGAAAGGCCCTATAGAACACAACACTTCAGTAAACCCTACAGTTCTGTAGGATTCTCCAACGAGTACTAACATATCTATAGTGTCGACCCCTTCTCTGATATTAATATACTAAGTCCATCGGTGTAGTTCTCGTGTCTTGAGCCAGGAGCCAGAAATCTTCAGCCTTCTAGACTTTGCAACATCCAGATAAAGAGCATTAGTAATGCCCCTGGTTCTATGGCCTTGGTAACCAATACATACTTCACAGTAAGCTCTGTCTGTGCCAGTAACCGTACTGAGGTCACCCAAAACAACAAGTGTGTCCTTTGCTAGGTGCTGGTTTAGTATAGAATAAATTTTGGCAAAGAACAGATCTTCAAACTCTTACGTATCAGTAGGAGCACATACTGCACTAAGAGACATGAAGCCGAACATGCAGTTCTGTATTCGGCTATATATGCCTACAGCTACAACCGTGATGACCTATCTCTGCAGCCCGACCAGGAGTAGGTCACCCTCACTACTAATCTTACCACTGCCCAGTATCCTGACCTCAAGGAGAGCCAATATATCCATTCCAAATCTCATAACCTCGACCGAATAAAATGGTAGTCGATCGGCTTGGAGGTGGAGGTGTAGGAGGAGGAGGAGGAGGAGGAGGAGTAGAAGGAGGAGGAGTAGGAGTAGGAGGAGGAGGAGGAGGAGGTTGCGCGCCGACCCCTATCATAAATGGCATATATTGACGCCATACACAAAGTTAAAAACTCCTCCCTGCACGCTCCTATCCACAACAAAGCCCAAAAAGGGGATACTTGGTGTTAGGTATGCATCTTTAACCCAGCAGCCCTAGGAGTCGTGGGAGAGTATATGCATCCACCACCTTAGTACTATTGAGAGATAACCCCGGACCAATTGACGTCTGTCTTGGCTGTAGGTACTTGAATTTGGGGCTGACACGAATGTCAAGCAACTCAGCTGATTTTCCTCTCTACGTTTGGAGGGGCCACCCATGCTGGTCTGAATAGAGGACTGAAGATGTGTGTTGCAGGCTTAAGGAGGTGTCTTAGTATACCTACAATCTTGGGGTATCACTTAGCCTGCAGAGATGCCACACACGTTAAACACGTACGGGAATCGAAAACCAACCCTCTTAAGAAGCTAGACCCATTTCTTGCCAATTGGTTTGACGAAAGTACAATAGGCAAATTATCTCATATGTTACTTTTAAGTAAGATTTAATGCTCATCAAACCTATGATCATGACATTTTACGCTCGCCCCGATCCTATACGTAAACGTTGGAAATTTTGATAGAAAGCTCAGCGTTTTTTCCTTGAAGGCTCTGCGAAGTTACGAATACCAGAAAAAGCTCTTGCAGTCTATATAGTTTCTCCATAACTGTTGTTATTTTAAACTTTCTAAAGTCGGTAGCCATAAAAAGAATTATAGCAAGATATTAAAATACAGGTTAGGCTTTGCCATCCGAGAAGTATGAAGTCTATCTATGGTGGGCAAGCCAAACAAAGGTCTGTCATACTAGAGCAACACATGTGGTACCAGGAACTAATGGGTCCAACACTTGGTGATCGAAAAGGTTGAGAAGACATCAAATCGTGGCAGCCAAACGATCGAGCATGAATGAGTCTTATTTTTGAGGCTTTATATCTCAACTGTTGATCATACAGATCTGGTACATTCCAAATGAAAATGAAATACCCTCTGGGAAGCGTCTTGGCTTTCTCTGTCTTCTTACTTTTTTGTGCCCTGTCCTACTAAACATGCATACATACATACATATACCAAAGGCTTTTCCCCCTTATAAGGGAGGTAGCAAAAAGAAAAAAAGAAAAAAGAAAAAAAAAAAAAATATATATATATATATATATTCC
>NC_134791.1:62133269-62140769 GCF_046742065.1 Oratosquilla oratoria
TCCGGTTTGAAGGTAGACATCGTATATGCAATTAAACGGCAGCAATTAAACGAAAAGGAGGAAGAGGAAGAGGAAGAAGGGAGGGAGCAGCAGGGCCAGCAGAAATAGAGTAGAAGGACGAGCAGGAGGAAGAAGAAGAATAAAAGAACAGTAAGGAAGAGGAGGAGATGGGAGAGGAGGGGGAAGAAGGGAATAAAGAGGGAGAGGAAGGAGGAGGAGGAATACATGGAGGAGGGATGAGGAACAGCAGTAGGGAAGAGAGGGAGTAGGAGAAGGAGGAAGAGAATAAGGAGGAGAAGTATAAGCATAAGAGAAGATGAATAAGGAGGAGGAGGAGGAAAAGGAGGAGGAAGAGAACGAGGGTTAGAGGGGGGGGGGTAGCAGTAGAATGAGTAGATGAATGGAGGAATTGAAGAAGATGAGGAAGAACAGGTAAGAGTAGAGTAAGAGGAGAAAATAAGAGGAAGATTAGGAGGAGAAAGGAATAGAAGGAAAAGGTGGTGGAGGAGGAAGGAAAGAAGAGTGGGAAGAACAGGAGAGGTAAGAGAAAACAACGAGAAGAGGAGCAGGAGAAGGGTGACGAGAGAAAGAGGAAGGAGAAGAGGAGGAGGAGAAGGATGACGAGAGAGAGAAAGAAGCAGGAGAAGAGGAGGAAGTGGTGGTGGTGGTGGAGAAGGAGGAGAAGGAGGAGAAGGAGGAGGAGAAAGATAAGTAGGAAGAATAGGAGGGGGAGGAGGCAAAAGACGAAGAAGGGAAGGAGAAACAAGAAGATGAGGAGTCATAGATAAAGGGATTTGTTGTCCTGATGAAGGAACGCAAGGAAGATGAAAGAAAGGGTGAGGAATAGAGGGTAGGCGAAAAAGGAAGTAGCAAAGGAAAGCGAATAAGAGAAACAAAAGAAACGAGAATAGGAGGAGGAGCAGAAGGAAGCTGTGGAGGATGAAGTAGAAAAGAAGAAGAAAACGGTAGATATACAGTTGGAGAATATGAAGAAACAGGAGAAGGAACGAAGACCCGTGGACTGACATGCAATACCGATAACAGGGCAAGTGAGTCTTTGTGCCAAATAAACAAATGTAATACGTCTGAACAAACACATGAAGGGCAGACAAATATATAACGAATAAACAAACGTAGAAGAGATAAAACAAAGGATAATAAGTACATGAACGTATAATGAATAAACAAACATAATAGGGAAGGGAAAACAAAGGTAATGAATATAGCAGAATGTGACACACTGGTAAGGGAACCTGGCATAGCAAATAGTCATCGCAGACGAAGCAAAGTTATAAAGGAGAGGTAGAGGAGAGGGTGATAAAGGGTATATGGACGTAATCCGAAGAAGGAAGTGCAACATGAGGAAGGGTTAAAAAAGAAGACAACGATAACAGAATAGAAAAGGATAACAGAAAAAGAAAAGGAAAAGGAGAATAAAACAGTGGTGTGAGAAGATCATGAAATGCAAAATTCAAAGTCATGAAAGAAAAGATGAATATAAGGGCAAAAAATAAAAGACGAAGAAAAGGACCATGATAAGATGGATGATGGAAAGATGCAAACAAATAAAGGAAATAAGAGGAAAAGGACAACAAATATAAATGTCCGGAAAGGGAGAGAGATTGATGAAGATGAAGAAAGAGTGGGCATAAGGATATATATATATATATATATATATATATATATATATGCATATATATATATATATATGAATATATATATACATATATATATATAATATATATATATATGTATATATATATATTTATATATATATACATATACATATATATATATATATATACATATACATATATATATATATATATATATATATATATATATATATATATAAAGGAAGAGAGAGAACAGATTAAGAAAATGAATTACGAGGATCTACATATAGTATAGTGAGAAGAAAATGAAGAAAGAAAAGAAGGATGGGAAAAGAAACGAGACGGGGAGGAGAAGAAGAGGGAAGAGGAAGAAGAGAAGTAAGATGATAGTAGGAGAAAGGAACAGAAGGTCGATCAGGACTAGAGAATGAGAGGGAGCGTCGAGAAGAAGAGGAATATGAGTGAGAAGAGGAGGAAAACAGAGAGGAGGAGGACTAATAGGAAGAGAATAAAGAAAGAAGAAGTTGAGGAGATGAAGAGGAGGAATCAAGAGAGGAGGGACTTAACAGAAGAAGGAGTAGTAGGACTATGAAGAGGGAGGAGAATAAGTGGTAGAAGAGGAGGAGGAAGAGAAGAAAAAAGAGGAAGAAAAAGAAGAGGTTAAGCAGTTGGAGAAGAGGAGGAAGAGGAGGAGAAGCTGAAGGACAAGGAAGAGGAGGTGGAGGAGGAGGAGGAGGTGGAGGAAGATACGAAGCCGGGTTGTATTTCCCAGCGACACAGTGAAGTCACGACGTGGCGCTATTTCCTGGCTGACGCCAGCGAAGGAGCATGTGCGCGTCATAGTGCCTTCGAGTCTCTCCTGTTGGTCCTGCAAGATATTTGATGTCGCTCCGCACCCAAAGATACTTCGAGAAAGCCAGCTTCCACCCCATTGCCATCCCTGACACCAAGCGGTGGTCCTTTTTCTAAAGGACTGTCAACAGTGAACAGGCATCTACATTTTGCTAGGTTATTTTAGAATTGTTCGTGACTTCTGTTTCCACCCAGAGTATGTCCGTATCTTTGAATACCACTAAGAGTACCTCCTATTAATTATCAATACCTGCAGTTCAGCTTCTTGTATCTCCTATCTGAATTCTCATTTGTTGTTTGTACAGATCTATAGCACCTTTCTGTTTACAATGTAGTTGGCCAAGTAATGTCGGTGTTACCTTGGAGTGCCTGCATAGTAAAGGCTGGGCTGGACTTAGTCCTCATCAAGGTTTCCTTTTGTGGAATCTGAGGCATTTCCTTTTTTGTATAGAAAACGCCTCGACACGACATAGCTGTCCACATCAGTTTCAATGAAGAAAAAGAAAAAAACAAAAATGTATCCTAATAAAACTTTGTCCCCAAAATGAAAGGTTAAGCAACACTCGGTATACAAGGGTTTAAGTGAGAGTGTTTGAATACTTGGTAGTTAAATACATAACATTGAACCCTTAAATGTTGGTGGTTTCTATTAGTTAAATAAAATTGCCTGGCGACAATCAAGAAAAAATAGATAGAAAATTATACCTGCCGTTTATAGGTTAATATATGGTACTTGAACGACATTGGACAAGGGTTTGGAGATGGTTAACGAAAATGGAGAAAAGTGGGAGGTGAGCCAGCTGTTGTTTGCGGACGACACTGCGCTTGTGGCAGGATCGGAGAAGGGATTGAAGAAGTTGGTGGCAGAGTTTGGGAGAGTATGTGATAGAAGAAAGCTAAAGATAAATGTGGGTAAAAGTAAGGTGATGAGATGTACAAGGGGTGAAAGTGGCAGTCGACTGGAAGTGAGCATTAAGGGAGAGCGACTGGAGGAAGTGGATAGTTTTAGATACTTGGGTGCAAATGTGGCAGGAAAAGGTGGAGTGAAGGTGGAGGTAGAATGTAGATTGAGAGAAGTAAGTAAATGCCTTGGTGGATTAAAAAGTGTAATGAGGAATAGAAGTTTGGGAATGGATGCGAAGAGGAGACTGTATGAAGGAGTGATTGTGCCAACAGCACTGTATGGGTCAGAAACATGGAACATAAGAGAAGAAGAGAGAAGGATTTTGAATGTATTTGAGATGAGGTGTCTGAGAAATATGATGGGGGTTACTAGGCTAGATAGAGTGAGAAATGAGGAGGTGAGGAGGAGAACAGGGGTGGAAAAGGAGCTGGGAGATAGGGTTGATGAAAGAATATTAGGATTTTTTGGACACATGGAAAGAATGAGTGAAGAAAGACTAGTAAAAGAGGTATGGAAGGCAGATGTGGAGGGAGTGAACATGAGGGGACGTCCTAGGATGAGGTGGATGGATGGGGTGAAGGGGGCTTTGGGGAAGAGGGGAATGTCTGTTGAGGAAGGACGGGAGAGGACAGAAGACAGGGGTGAATGGAGAATGGTTGTATATGGATGATGTTGTGATTGCATGAGGTGGAATGGGCAGGGGGATGGGGGGTGAGGTAGTATGTGCGAGCAAAATTTGACGCAGCCCGAAGGGATTTCTCCCCGTCCTCTCCTTTTATGCAATGGGGGGACGGAGAGGGGGGGTCGCCGATTTAATGAAGCGGCCTTGCTGTGGATGTGCTGTGTCTTGCGACACTGCTTCTGACCCAGGGCAGTGGACAAGGTGCAGGGATGACCCGTCATCCAGGAGGGGCTCAGATAAGAGGGAGGGTGGAGGGGTGTGGAGTGTATTCAGGGATGGAATGGGTGGAAATAATTTTATGCCTTTCCCTTTTTTGGCTACCTCCCTTGTAAGGGGGAAAAAGCCTTGGTATATGTATGTATGTACTAATGCTTATTCCCAAAGACTTGATAACACAATGAAAAAAATCTGTTCTTGGTTTGTAAAATTTTTTTTATGTTACTTAGGTCCACCCCCCAAAAAATACTATTAAACAGTTATAAGCTTGGGTTTGTAAAATTTTTGGGCTGGCCAATAGCATTTAAATAATAACGTCTAACGTTTTGCAATTGCAGTAAAAGCAATTTATGTCATATTTTCGGGTGCAAAATTTGATGACTAGGCTGAATTACCCGACTTATCTTATACATGTATGTTCACTGAACATGTTTATAATTTATACTTTAAGATGTATAAGATCCATATCTTCTGATTGTATATATTTCTGTATTTTCAAATCGTTTCAAGGGGCTGCCGGCACCTCCCTGATTCCTTCTGATATATATGCGGCGAGTATATAAAGAAGAGAGGCAAAAAATTCTCCATGGAAACGTCGGTGAAGGTTTGTGAAGCCTACCAGAGGTACTTTGGGATGCCAGTTGGGGACCAGGACAAGCCCTTGGCCCCTCACTACTGTTATGAGCACTGTAAGAAGACGCTGGAAGGGTGGCTGCGAGGTGAAAAAGGTCACTGAAATTCTCAAGCCCATGGGTCTGGCTAGAGCCAACAGACCACTCCACAAACTGCCTTTTTTATGGTGGATGTAACAAGCGGCGGAAAGGAAAGAATGCTGCTGCAGTGCATTACCCAGATCTTTCATCATCAATTGCTCCAATTCCTTTCTGCTCGAAGTATCCCGTGCCAGTGCCACCTGCTCAAAGTGAAGTCCATGACAAGTATTTTGATGAGAGGAGGAGACAGATGCTGAGGACTTGGCTTACTTGAGATACCGGAGAACGTTCCTCACTTCCCAAATCAAAAAGAAGTAAATGACTTGGTCAAGGATATGGGTCTCACCAAATCAAGTGCAGAGCAATTCATCCCAGGATGAAGCAGTGGAATTTGGTCAAGGAGGACATGCAGGTGACAAGTCAGAGAATTCGGCACGAACCTTTCTCAGGTTTTTACATTCTTAGGGATAGCCTCTGCTTCTGTCATAATGTGCCTGGACTGTTTGACGTTGTTAGAGTACCGTTTGTGCCCAAGGAGTGGCGGCTTTTCATAGACAACCATACCACAAGTTTGAAGGCTGTCCTCCACGACAATAGAAAAAAGTTCCCGACGCTGCCTATAGCCCATACAGTCTGCTTGAAGGAAGACTTCTACAATGTAAAAGACCTGGAAGCTCTGCAATACAACCAGTACAACTAGGAAATCATTGGAGACTTTCCTGCTTGATCTCCAGGGAGGTTTTATCAAATTCCAATGTTTCCTCTGCCTTTGGGACAACAAAGCCACATCTGACCACTACAACAGAAAGAACTGGTAGCAGCGAACAGAATTTATAGGTGGGACACGGAACATCATGTGGTTGGTGCCAGGATTATGCTCATGCCGTCACTGCACATTAAGTTGGGGTTGATGAAGCAGTTCGTGAAGGCTTTCAACCAGGAATCAACCGCTTTTAAGTACCTTCTTGAGTTCTTCCCTAAGTTATCTGAGGCCAAAATCAAAGGTGGGATTTTTGTTGGACCTCAGATAAAGAAGGTGCTTGAGTCAACCGAGTTCTCCAATAAACTCAGTAGGATTGAGAGAACAGCATGGAACTTTTCATAGCTGTTGCTAATGCCTTCCTGGGCAACCACAGAGCTGAAAACTATCAGCAGCTGGTGTAGGATCTGGTAAAGGTTTTTGGGGCCATGGGATGCAGAATGTCCTTTAAATTTCATATGCAGGACGCTCACCTGGACAAATTCAAGAACAAGGCAAGTGATTCCATCAAGATGTGAAGGAGATAGAGCGGAGGTACCAGGGCCACTACAGTGATAAAATAATGGGGGACTATATCTAGGGGCTGGTGCGGAAGTGCGACCTGGACTACAACCGTAAATCCAGATAATCCAGTCATATCTGAGGTGTTTAAGTTGCTTTATAACTGTCATTTGATTTTACCTGTTAGTTTTTGATAAGCTTGTGTCATAAAATAAATGCATGCTCTGTCGATTTAGTTATATGAACTGGTATTTTTTTTTAAATGTGATAGTGTCTTATTAACAATAATGGGATACAAGAAACCAGGAAATGACAGAACCGGGGAACAAAAAATGTGTTACACAATGAATTAACCAAACTAGTATATCACTTGAGCAGGTGGCACTTGATCACTTACTGGCTGGTTACTTAGTATTAAAGTAATACTCAATTACTTGACATCGGATGGAACTTATATTATGTGTATACTTCTACTCGACCATCCCTCTTAGATGGGGGTAAAGGTTTATGTCACATATGTAGATAGTACATGGATGTTATAGATAATCTTTTCGAGAAAATAATTTGACACATAATCTTGCGCGACAGTCATGTTAAAGCATTTAAACATAATATACGAATAGGATGCTAAAGGAAACGCTCTCAAATCGGAGTCGTATATCCTATTCTTTGATTTTGCTGATGGCAGACACTATCTCTCTTCTCGGGAGTGCTGCTTAGACTGAAAAGAGTTTTTAATATAAATGATAAACCCCTCCAGTCTCACCCGTTCCTCAGATTAATAACTTTTTCTGCGGCCTTACATACCATCCCTGTAATTCACAAACTCTTCAAGTATTGAGAATTAAATCACACCGAAACCGAATATCATAATGGGGAAGATGGAGGAAGTTGCATATTTATGTGAGATTTATATTTTTGAATTACGAAGGAGCTGGGTTCCATGTTAAAATGTCTTTATGGTATGAGGGGGTATATAGTTTGAGAAGGTTTATCTTTGAGCAAGAAGGGGTTGTTTTTACTAGACATAAAAACAAATAGATAAATTATTAAATGTACAAAGGAATACATGGAAAAAAGTCAATCAACAAGAATAATCAAATAAAAAGGAAAAATTAATAAGGAAATAGAAAAATAAGTAAATAAGTAGGTTGATAGATAGATGAATAAATAAACGAGCAGACAAACAAACAAACAAACAAACAAACAAACAAACAAACAAACAAACAAACAAACAAACAAACAAACAAACAAAC